>NC_139657.1:20837117-20947117 GCF_951799395.1 Argentina silus | reverse complement strand
CGATTTTCATGGAGCAAATAATATAATGTAATATAATCCTGTTTTGTGCACACACTTTTTTTCATCATAATGCCATTGCCTATTTGGGAGGTACCATTCAAGATTAGGGAGGACGATTATTTTTGTTATGAGCATGGTGCTATTTGTATTACAGCATATTGGATGACTGTCATTCATATTCCATTAACCAGCTAGTGCATGTCAATTTTCTATGAACTAACGGTGATGTACAGTGTTTCAGAGGGGAATACTGTACTGATCTTGAATGGTTGTGTGTGTGTCTCAGTGCTCAGTCTCCTGTGGGAAGGGGAAACGGGCACGCTACGTCAGCTGCAGGGATGCCCAGGGTGGGGTGGCAGATGAGTCGTACTGTGCCCACCTGACCCGGCCACCAGAATCCTCAGCCTGCTTCAGCCGATGTGGCCAATGGCGATCATGGGAGTGGTCTGCTGTTCGTACAATACCCTCATTCATTCACATAACCTCATAACAGTACACATTTCAATATTCATTTTTTATAGACAAATAGTGAACACAAAATTATGCCATCTTGAGGCCCTGTTACTCTTTTAATAGAAAGTATAAATAGCTATATCCTCCTTTACATTG
This sequence comes from Argentina silus, assembly GCF_951799395.1. NCBI lineage: Eukaryota > Metazoa > Chordata > Actinopteri > Argentiniformes > Argentinidae > Argentina > Argentina silus. The sequence goes on along the minus strand of NC_139657.1, from coordinate 20,946,508 downwards.
TGCTATACTATACTATATTATACGATACTATTCTATGCTAATGACTTCACTCGTCCACTTCTTCACTTTGAAAGCATACGTATTGTAATTGACACCATCTTTCTGTCTGTGCCCAGTGTTCAGTGACGTGTGGCATAGGGCGGGCCACCAGGCAGGTGGTGTGCAGTAACTACCACCACCAGGTGGACGAGTCCTTCTGTGACCAGGACGAGAGGCCCAGCACAGAGCAGGAGTGTACGGCTGTGCCTTGTCCCTCTGTGTACAACCGGCGGCCTAACGACCAGCCCTACGGCTACCCCCACGACTCCGGCAACCACCCAGGACACAGCAGCTGGAACGTCCCCTCGGCAGACAACCAGTGGAGGACGGGGCCCTGGGGAGCAGTATGTCCCACTCCCACACCTTCTATGTCACTGCTCTGTCTCAGATAGTAGTCCATAGTGTTTCATTTCATAATCCGTAAAATGGCAATGGCATAACACGTCCTCCATTACCGGTGATGTAGCTAGGTCCAGCCAGTTAACAAGCTTTCCCGCAAAGGTTTGCACTGTAGTGTAATGTTATGTGGAAGATAATTTTTCTGGTTGTCATTTTTGTTCAAACTCTGAGCATAGCAGCCTCGAGTGATCCGCAGATAATTTCCAACATTCATTCACTATGTTTTCAGTCTAGGGTAGATGTTGTTTTGTATCCAAACATGTCAGCCACTTTCATATTTATGAATAAGCCTAGTTCTTAAATGTTTTTGCTTTTCCAATAGGATTATTCATTGTTTTGTAGGATAGTGATAGCGATTTAATAGCAGATCACCTTCTGGTGTAAAAAACATGCAAATTAATGACCAAAAACGACATTTTAAGTGAGAAGTTATGGCTTGCCAAAAGCCGCAAAAGCCAGGGAATAAAAAATGAGCACCACCACCCATAACTTCGCCTATGCATTAAGAAGGTTTTCCAGCACACAGCTTTGATACCTGCTACTTCAAACAACATGTACTCACCACTGGGCAGGTTGCTTAGGATTCAAAGCGTCTCTCAAACAGGCTAATTCATACTCTTCAGAGTGAAAATCCAAACTCATAGAGGCCAGGCTGCATACAGAAGAATATGCAGGCCAGTGTTTCATTGAATAGGTCTGTTGTGCCCCACCTAAAACCTCAGTCCTATATCAATCCTAAACGTCAATCCTAGATGCTGATTTGGGGGCTTCTGCGCCCCTACTTAAAACAAAAGTCTGAGGAAACACTGATGCAGGTATATGTTTGGTGGTTTACACACATTATTTATTTGTATATAATAGAACTTAAGCCATTCCATATTCTAATTGTAACACGACCAGACTATGGCATTATTACGCTATGGCATTATTAGCCTACTTGACACAGAAGTGATGTCTATTCAATGATCTGAATAAGTGCTAGGGTATTTTAAGGAAATATTGAGAGACCGTGTTTCTTCTTTGTTACACGGTGATTGATATAACAGGTCCAGGAAACCTTTACATGATCTATGGATAATTACAGTAATCTTTGTGGTAGTGAGCTTGATATCATTCAGGGAAACACATATTTAAAGCTTCTATAACCTTATACTGTCACAAAGGTATGTGACTGTACCCAAAACATTACCACGTAACAGTGGACAATGAGAGGAAAAGGATTCTGTGTTACATGGACCGAGTGTAATCGACAGTGCATTTGGACTATAAACTTGTGTTGTTTGTCTTCTATTCATTGCAATGTATGTCAGTGAATGTAGAGTTCCCCACCAAGCTGTGCTGAAAACAAATTCCACCAACCTAGGTTGGTGGCAATAAAAGGAACTTGTGTCTTGTCATGCAAAATGTAAATCATTAATACTATTACATTAGAGTATTAACATACTCTAAAATGAATTATGAATTATGAATTATGAATTATGAATCCTAAGCCCAGTGGTGAGTACATTTGACATGTTTGAAGTACAATAGACCAATATACAGCACTATAGCAGGTATCAAAGCTGTGTCCTGGAAAACCTTCTTCGTGCATAGGTAAAGTTATGGGTGGTGGTGCTCATTTTTAATTTACTGTTTTTTGCTGCTTTTGGGAAGCCATAACTTCTCAATTAAAATATAGTTTTTGGTCATTAATCATATTTTCATCCTAGTCTATCACAGTAGTTGTCTGACTGTATTCAGTTACTTTGACGGGATGGATGTGTCACTGTAATTGGTTGCAGAAAGTACCTACTGCTTGGTTCAAGGCTGTGCTGCATGTTGTCCTTCTATGGCATTCTATGGCTCATGTTTTCCATCCTTTGGTCTAGATAGAAGCTGATCAGGTACATTTTAGTCTCACTTGGTTACATTCTCAGTGCAAAAAGCTACACTGTGTGTGTGTGTGTGTGTGTGTGTGTGTGTGTGTGTGTGTTTTATGTGGATTTATTTTCCCCTTTTACACACACCCTGTGTCCTGTAGTGCTCCAGTACGTGTGCGGGGGGTTTCCAGAGGAGGGTGGTGGTGTGTCAGGATGCAGAGGGTCGCAGCACCAGCCACTGTGATGAGAGGGTCAAACCTGCCGAGTCGAAGAGCTGTGACTCCGGACCGTGCCCACTGTGGAACTATGGCATCTGGGGAGAGGTAAGGACACGGACCAGGACAGAACACACACCTCCAAAACATAGGAGCCAGTATCAAAATGCACCATTTTAATCTCAATAGTCTGAGGTAACTTCCTTTCCTCTTTTGCTTTACTTTATCCTAAAGAACTGGACGAGAAACTGGACGTGAAAGCTTAAAATGGTTTTCTCCTATGTTGTCATATCAGCCTTTGTGTGAGTGAGGAATGGGAAAATGACAAGAGCAGGAAACTCATAGCTCAAGAGTCCTTCCTCCACAACTTTGGTCATGCGGAACAATGACCACCTCTTCTCCCCCCACAGTGCACCCAGACATGTGGAGGAGGGCGGAAGACACGCCTGGTGGCATGCCAGCGGCCCAGCGGCCAGAGACTCAATGACTACAACTGCGACATCCTGGACAAGCCCCCCGACATGGAGCAGTGTAACCTGCAGCTGTGCCCGGGCAGCGCGTCCTGGCACCGCCGACCGTGGAAGCCGGTACGATAGTACTTCCTCCTTCCCTCCTTTACTTCCTCCTTCACTGGGGCACATCACCGTGAGTAGACATGGGGTGTGCTTAATTACAGGGAGTGTACTTTTGGCCCGTCCGCGAACTGTGTTTTAGCGTATTTGTAGGAGAGTCAATGGAGCGTTAGCGTCAGCTAGCTAGCTCCAGCCCACCCACGCGGGCCCTGTGGTGGCATGGTGCTGATTAGAACAAAAAAAAAGAATGCTGCTCCACATTAGAAACACATGGATCCCATTTTGAGCTTAGGCCTCCAAATTAAAACTATAAATTAGAGGGACAGTGTTGTCCAACAATGCCATATATTTGTAGAGGCGAGTGAACAACTCAAAAGATATTTATTTCATATGTGAAGCGTGAAGTAAACGTTTTTTGTGATTGCTGTCCTCACCCTGTAACCGAAGTACACAAGTGTATATTTGTGTATAAGAGTTTTAATATTACCTTTATCAAACAGCAACAAATGACTGTTACTGTATTTTGTATAATATATCTTTGTACAGTATGATTTTATTTCTAGTGGCTAGGATTCATAACTGAATATGATATTTAATATTTTTACTGGTGCTTTCGATCAGAACTCTTGCCTCTTCTCATGAAAAATTACAGTATGTACAGAGGAAAATATTTTCTAAAGAACATCATTTTGGTAGTATTTTTTAATATTGTGAAAATAGTTATTTTTAAAATTCATAAATTAAAGGTGAAATGCAGTTGGTTTTCAATATGGCGTCATCTCTCTTAGAATGTGATATTTGACATGTTTTCACAGTTCTATCATCCCCGTGTAGCTCTCATGTAGCAAAGTGAAGTTTCTAATAATTCACTGCCAGTGAATGCTATGAGTAATAAGAAATAACTGTAGAATTGTATTTAGCAAACTCAGTTGTTTAGATGCATAGTGTAAATGAAATAGGAAAACAAGCTATAATGCCACCACATGGCGACCTCATACGTAAACTTGATCATTCAATCGTCAGTCATTATGTACAGTAGTATTGGTGCTCACTGTATCACACAACTGAGGTTCTTATACAGGTATATCTGTTTGGCTAATGATTCAACCTAACCTCAGATCACAAACACTCACTTTGTTTCAACTGTAAAACTGCACTAATAGATAAGTTTATCTGTGATGAGTTAGTTATTCTCTAAATAGATTGACAAAACATGTTGTATTACAGTATATGCAGTATCAAGATAAATGCAGTCTATTATTGTGCGCAAAAATCGAACTACCAATTGAATTAATGTAGTTTTTACAATTCTACAAATCCAATGGAGCTTTCATCTTAAAATGTGATAGCTAGAAAGATAATCAAATGGAATTGGGATCTCGTACCAACTGAAACACACAAATACCTCTTTCTTATGATATTGTTGTCATTTGTTGCTGTTTCACTTTTTCTTGGACCAGTTTTTATATTTCTGAAGGATTTTTTTCAAATGAAACTTATTTATTTGTTTACAATAGTTCATTCATTGTTGCAGCTTTAATGTTTTTTGGTTTCAGTACAGATACATGTAACACTTGGGTTGAACTGTTTGTCCTTACCTACACAAACATTTCAACTTCTCACAGATAATGATCATTTATGGCCGACCACTAGATCTTGTATGATGGCTAGTCAACTAGACAACATAACATGTTACATTTAATGTACTTTGACGATATTAAAACACACCAATAAGTTAAACATGGTTTTAAAAGGTGTCATGTCGTAGTTATGATAGCATCATGAAGGCTTTCTGACAACATAGTTCAGGTGAAGTGTTCCAAAAAGGGCTCTGTGTTTGTGTTTCCGTAAGCACTCCTGTGAGGTCCTCTATGGGCTCGATCTCTCTCTCTCTTGTCCTCTTTCTCCTCTCTCCTCTTTGTCTCAGTTTGTCCCAAGACATTCACTCCATCCAAGACTCATCAGCCTCGCCAGTCGCTCTTGTGGCTTCTACTTTCTTTTTTAAAAAGGTGCTCAATGATTCTATAGTGCTGCAGGGCAACTGCTTTACTTTCATTTTTTTTGTTAAAATGTTGTTCTTCTTTTATCTATTTATTTCATTCACATGCGAAAATACATAAACATGTTGAAATAGCTTTTTTCACTGTAAAGAATATTAAAGAAACATAAAGGTTGTGAAATTTGTGTTGTTTTTCAATGTGGTATCATGCTGTGATACTTGGCAAGGATTGGTTGTTTGGCAAGGACACTTACTGTGTCTAATGTTAGGATGTTTTCCAAATCAAACTGTCGAGTTATCATTTAAAAGTTGAGCTTCATATCAAAGGAGTTAATGTTGAATACCAACAAAATTGCATACAGGTCAATGACGGCAATTTTATATGAATCATTCTGTTATATTAATTAGCAAGCCAAACATCAATATATTCCCATTATATCAATATATCACAGTAGCTTGTTATACACAACATAGATGATGCTTACAACATTTGTTAATACAAAGTAATAAATGAATGTCACACATGTAATCTAGAGCCTGTGAGCTTTTCATTATGGCATAACTGTGCTTTGTAAGATAAGATAAACAGCCTAGATTAAATATGTGTCATTTACTTGCATATGTGGTCATACTGTATATACATACATATGATTGACATACTGTAGATTACCCATTGTCTGTATGCAATTTAAACCAAGTCTTTTCAAGTTACGTTATGTTTTATTTTCTGAAACCACTTTACAATAATCACAAAGGATGATAGGTTGTGTATGGGGATCAATATGATTCAGTCAGTCAGTCATAGCTTATTGGTTAACCTATTGTAACTGTACATGCATGCACTGTATGCCTCCTTGAGGTCATACATGTATAACTGCACTGAACAGAAGGAGATATACCAAAGGCTTGACTTTATAGTTCAGTTTGTGGTATTTGACCAACAATTGACCTCATTACCCTTGAGCAGTCTGTTTGATAATCAGACTACACTATAATGCAATCTTTGGAAGCATACTTGAAATGAAAGATTCAAAGACTCAAAGATTCTCCTGAGTCACATAGTGTAGAAAATACTGCAGGCTCTACAATATATCTTTATTATGGTTTTTATCATTTTATTTTGCAAACTCCGTAGAGAAAACATACTTACTCCAAATCAAACTTTGGCACCGGCTGGCACATCTGTTTACAATTATAGTAATAGAGCTCTTCGTAATGCCTTTGGCTGGATAGGGGCAAAGTATTGTTTTTACTATAGCAATAATTGGTATTAATCAATATTGGCCCAATGCTTATATTTGAAGAGGGCCCCAAAATAGTGAAAAAATAGTGTTTATGGAATATTAATGATGGATTTGTTTGTGCCTCTGCTGTTGTATGATATCATTCTTTCCAATAATTCAAACAGGATAGATACTACTGTAAAAACATATATTAAAATTAGCTAATGTAATTGAACTGATGCTTATGCCTTGATACAGGCCCCTGTTATCCAAGTATCTCTATAAAGTAGGAGTTACAAAACTATACATTTATAGATTGTACAGATAACACTTTTTTAAATCCCATCTTTTCATTTACTGTACCTGTTACACAATTAGATTTACCATAACCATCCAAATGTATATAAGATGGAGGTTTAGATTACATTTTTTTTAATGTTGTGTTGAAAGAAAAGCCTATATCAAGTTGTGTCCTGTTGAAAACATTATAAGAGGCCTACAATCTAACTGGGTAGAGAAAAGAAATACCATGGCTCTGGATTTTTCTGATTGCATAACATGGCTGAAATACTTAATGTTTTCAGAATTTGACTGACCTTACCTTGTGTGGTGGCCTCTTCTCTTGTCCGTGATCTCTAGTCATTTGACTTTAAGCTATATTAGACTATTGTGTGTATTTGCCATTTAGTAACATAAGCAGGCAACAAGACAGTGCAGTAATTAGTCATTACTCATGAATGATTGAAATGTATGTGGAATTCCTGGAATCTCAGTGGCTATTGTTCTTATGTCTATGCTGTATATCGGCATGCTTCACAAAGCTAGTTGTTTCCCAGAAAGGCAGTTGCATATGTAGTCTCTTGGACTTAGAAAGATACAGTAGCTGGAATGTCAATCTTCAGGCATGACTTGTATAACTGTGAACTTTATGATCAATTAAGTGTAAGAATTTTCTGTAATAATCAAGGTGATACTGAAGAGGAAAATACACCAAAGACAGAAAATAATTCAAATGTATTGTATAATGAGTTAGCCATAGCAGGGCTTCACACAAATAGATTTGCAACAATGTAAACATCATTAAGTAATGATGATTGATTTAAAAGCAGTGACTGAAACAAATGTGAAGTACTAAGCAACAATAAAGCAGTGTGTGATGAACTGGCAAACTCACCACCATTTTAGTAATGTATGCCTATTTGTTGCTAACAAAAACATACCATTTCCTGCCGAGAGTGGGGGTTCCCAAGGAGGGGGATTGCTGTTGAAGTGACTCTGAACTAAACACATTGGTTCAAATGAAATCCACATGCACAACATAGACATACTTGACTTTGGCCTGAGGCCACAGGCAGGAAAATTCCCCAAACCTTTTACCCTGGGGTCAGATGGTCGTGACATCATTGAGCTTAGGCTGAGGAAGCTGAAGCTTGGAGGTTCCCCCAGTTCTTCATAAGCATGGTTCTTGTCATTGCTTAGGTTGAAATGATGTTACATTTGGGCCATTAGTCTTTGTTTATCCAGTGAAAACAATTCAAATGATGCAAAAGTTTTATTGGTCAGTAACGGATTGCTTTGTCCTGTAGAATTTGGCATGCCTGGAGTGAAGCCTTGGGGGGCACCAAACCAGATGCTGAGAGACGTTATCTGAAACATCAAAATCTTTGGACATATGTAGAGCTTTGACAGCAGAAATAAAGTCTACATTACAAGGCCAACAGTTGGATGACAGCCATACATATCGAAAGAAGAGAAATGTTGTTTTTTTATTTTCCACTTTGCTCCATTATTCAATTTCCTGTCTGTTTTAAATCAAAGTAATGTGTTTTTGGCCTGGGATGTCATTCCAAAACACTGTAATATTAGCATGATACTGTATTCTCTCCCAACATTGATGTGCACAAGCTTTCTTTTAATTTATTGCAATTTAGAGAGCAATTAAAATATATTGCCATGCCTTATTAGAAACAAATTACATTCTTCACATTGATATGTTGTTATCCAAAATCACTCAACAAAACATGCAAATAGTGAATTGTTTGACTGAGCGAGCAATAAATGAGGTATTTACACAATACATATGGAACATAAATATCAAATGTCAGCAACAGAGAGCCTTTTATGTAAACCAATGACACTCCTGCTATTGAGCATGGTTGACGTCAAACATTAGAGTTTGAAATACAGACTGCTCTTTTGCAGCACAGTGCAGAGCATATTTGCCACTAATTTAGACATAACGCTAATGCAGTCTCAGTGAGGGCGATGAAAAGAAAAAGGCCCATCGGAGGGAGCAGGATTCAATTCTGAACCACAAAGGAGCCCTGGGTGTGGATCAGAGCAAGGGGAGCAACAGAAAGAGAAAGTGTAGTTTGGGGATATTTGTGCTTGGGCACTCCAGCTGGGGATAGATGCAGTGGGGTGAAATGAGAGGAGACATGGGGTGAAAATCTGGAAGCATTTAAGCTGGGCTTTCTCTGGCTTGTCGAATGATCGGGAACAGGGCCCTCCAAAGACTACCAGAGAAAGAGCCTGCTTTTCCTCAATTGGCATCACAAAGCATCTAAGAGGTCTCTAAAGCTTAAAGGAGTGATGGCACTTTAATATATGTTCCTCTCACATGAGGCTATTTCTGGAGATTGGATAAGGTCTGTTCATGTTGGTGCCTGTCGATGATTATCAGTTTGACGCAGTCTGTCCTTAAAGATTGTGGTAACCCACTCAAAGTAACAGATTTCTTTGGAGAGTTGGGCTTATCGCATTTCACCTCTTGTCTTATAAAAGACACACTACACTGCTTTTCCTGATGTGGTGCCAGGTAGAGGCACAATAGACGTCATTGTGGTACTCTTTATATCAAGTATTTTGCTCTACCTATACTGGTAAACGTTCTGTATGTTCCATGTTAGCTACCTGATAGATCTGTTTCTACTTGTGCGTCCCTTTGAGCTGTGGGCCGCTGGCTCACAGATGGTGAGGAAATTCCAGCATGTCAACGTCTGACCCTGCTCATCAATGTTACATATTCAGCTCTGGAGTCTCCGCTCATGATTAAACGATGCCGCTGTTTACATCATAGAACGTTCAATTCTCCTCCCATATCTTTCTCCAGCGAAAACAAATTTCCAAGGCTGCAGGGTTGAAACATATACAGTAGAGCCATTGGCGTGCAAATATATGAAAAAAATATGTGATATGCTGAAAGCCAATGAATTATAGTTTACTTTAACTTTGTACTCATTGCTATTACTGCAACTTTTTACAGCTATTACTGTTGCAGGCACATTTATTTTCAAGATTTAGAAACACTTTTGAAGCTGAGACCAGGTGCATATTGCACATTTTCAGAGAGTGTTGTAGTAGGGGAGCATTCAAAGTGGATAGAAGTCTTAGTAAACATACCATTTTGCACTGCGACACAAAAATTCAACCCCACAACACCCCCATAAAACAGAGTGGTGTAAACAGAGCGTTCAGCTTGGAGGAATGTGTTAATGAGACACACAAAGAGCAGGTGTTGAGGTTCAACTACCTCTACAAAAAAATCTTCCAAGAACTGAAACTGTAGCTTTTTGGTCTGTTGCAGCTCTGTCTGCAAATACAAGGTCATGGTCTTTAATGTTTCTGAGACAGTGGTGTAGCTTGGCTGTACTCTGTCTTTGGCATATGAGTTGGTCACTACGATAAGTTAAGAGATTGGGCATGGTAAACCAGTATTGCATTAGAAGTGGCTGGACAGAATTGGACAGATAGAGGGACTCTTGGACGTCCTGTGCCAAAGGTTACTTAAGAACGTCACGCCTGTTCTGTTTTCTTAGGTCTGCTGTAACAAATCCATCCTTTCCACTATTCTTCCCTGGCTTTTACAAGACAACAGTTGTGTGCTCAATTGAGCAAGTGATGAAGTTTTCTGGACTAGGACCTTGCAATTGAAATTGGTTCCAGCTGAATGTTTGGACAGACGGAAAATAAGTGTTGTTTTTGTCATTCCATTTTGACATATGGTTGCTCAGTTTATCTTTTTGGAGTGGTGTTGATTTAAAGAGAGAACTGTGTTGGGGAAACTCAATATGCCCACACTATGGGTTGTTTATTTGAGTCTTTGGCAATGGTAGAGGCATAGTTTAGTAATAACCACAGACTACACTGTTGAGTTCAGTTGACTATTTTCATTTTCCATCCTTAGCTCCTGTAGTGGATTGGGTTTAACAGAGATGGACTGGGTTGGACATGGTTGGACTGGGTTAGTATTAGCTGTTTGGAGTGTTCCTATGCATGGTTATGATCAGGCCTGGGTGGCTATTTTGGCCTGGAGGACGAAAGATCTATGACTCTGACATTCCTCCGCCCCACGACGCTGCTCTTACCAGCTGTTCCCACGTCGACAATGCGCTGTTTTGACTTCTGTCTTTGAAACCTCCCTGCAAAACAAGACCTTGAACAGAAAAGCAGCCTACAATCGCTCTCTGACCATGTCTTAATCTCCCTCTTTCTCAAAGCTTCAACATATTTTTTCATTTTATTCTGAACACTAAAGACTACGGGGAAACTGATATAGCCGCACTAACATCTTAGTATCAATATCTTTCAGTGTATATAGTCCATTGACATAATTTAGTCTAAAATGCTGTTTTAAAGTTTTTTTTGTTTAAAAGTTTAAAATGTTGTGTGTACATATTGTGTTGTAGTAATATCATATACCCAGATTATCTGGAGTATAGATAAGTGGTAGCCATGCATAGACCTTGAGTATCTGTTGGCTAGTGTGGAGTGCAATATTTTGGACAACCTTCACACAGTTTTGAATCGTGAGTTTGTACTTGCTCCAGGTCAGCTATGATCCCCTTTGATGAGACAATGGAACTATGGTTAACATATGCTTGGTATTACCATCCACTTGCACTGCTAGCATTCCGCAATGTGATTAGAATTCAGCCCTGGCGCATACACATTCTGAGATATGTTATTGATTAGCACTTAAGTATAGGATAAGCGTGAGAAAAAATGCCTAGTGATCTACTCTCATACTGCATGCACTATGTGCTTTGTTATTCTACAAAACAATGTTATTAGTATTCCAATTTAAAATCCAGTTGCCAAAATCCAAAACCTTTAGTTGCAGTTATATATTGTAGTTCAATTTGAAACCTCAATATTTCCTTATATTAGAAATATTGTAGGATTTTCCCTCTTTCAAGTTGGATTTGAATCACCTCAAGTTATTTTGCAGTATATAGTACATTTGATTAATTGATAACATGATTAGAATGAATAGAGAAGGATAAGATAGTTTATGATCTGACATACAGCCCTGTGATGATAAACATTTATTGTTTAAGTGAGGGAATTCCCCTTCTCTCTCTGTACTGTAGAGAGGGCATTATGTGTTGCAATCAATTCATAGTGGCTGAGTAACAGATAACTCCACAAATGGTCTGGTCTTTCTATGCCTAAACGCTTCCATGTGTCTCATTGGCTTACCTGTCCACTGTGATGGAGTGGGTGGGGTCATCGTGAGACTGCAGCCTGCCAATCCTAAACAAAGACATGCTTTTATGAGCACAATATAAAAATAAAGGAACTACCCATTTGATGCATCTCACATTCAGTATTGTCTATTTGAGTCTATTGTAACATGTCTACCATTTTATAATGAGTATTTGCAACATTATCCATTTAGCTACAAGCTCCACACACTGTTTTATAGTATGGCCTTTATACCACACAGAGTAAACATGAATTAGCAGGATTTGGTTTGGCACTCAATTAAGCGAACTGTTCCAGAACTATGAAGCACTAGCAAAGCTGTGGAAAACAGAACAAACACAAGCTGTGTAGCAGTGAGCAAATGCAGTTAACGGCCAACATCACTTATCTCTTTCTCTAAAATATGTCTCACGCTCTGGTTAAGGAACTTTGTAAAACAAAACCACAGGCGTGTTTTTTGGGTGGTTTTCAGCATTGTGGCAAGTTCAAGGCAATGGTCCAATTCAATCTTAATAAGTAATCCATATTATTTCCAGATGAGTATCATCAGCTTATACTAGATTTAACTCACCTAATCATGTGAAATTAATTACTGTTATAACTTAGGAGGGCACATCTTTGTCCCACATACTTATGTTATCAAGAAACGTTCCCATTCTTGTATATTTGACGAAGTTCTTTCATTTCCTCAAATGTCTTTACCTGAGCTACAGATATGCTAGCATTGCTTACTTAAAAGCGTTAATTAAAGCAACAGACATCAATAAAGCAAATTCTAGCAGTACTACTAGCAACACAAGGCACTCAATTCAAGACTCTCCCTTGAACAGTCATATATACAAATGCATTTTCAACTCTCCAAATGCAAATCCCTCTATCTTTTACCTTCTAACCTCAGTGTGTTAGCAGACGAGTAGACTCTCACTGATAAGGCACTTGAGCAGATGAAGTTTTGTAAGAGGAGTTCACTTACCTGTGCTCAGTGAGGCAGCCTGGCAGTAGAGTTTAGAAGTGGAGGTCCCTGGGTCCTTGCCCTCCTCATTCTCTCAGAGGTAAAGCTGTCCTCTGGTCCCATGAGCTCTGCCAGTTTTCTGCGCTCTGTGTTACCAGCCCTGATTAACTAATGGCTGACAGATGAGGCTGGCTGGGGAGAGGGAGGGGCACGCCACCATATAACGTCTTCTCCTCACTGTTAAACAGCAGATACAGTTCAGGCGAGGAGCACTGCCCGTATGGCTGTGATTTCCTTTCTTCCTCCTTCTCTTTTTTTTTTCTTTTTTTTTTTTTCTTTTACGGCAGTAAGGAGGGGCTAACCCCTCCTCCCCCTCTCTTCCTCATCCCCCCCTCTTCCTCATCCCCCCAACATGTTTGCCTGTCTCCATTCTTGTCTGAAGTGGAGGGAGCAGTGTTATCATTTTTGAGTGAGTGTGCAACGGGTCTGAGAATCTGCCGCGTTTAGGATCAGTCACTCACTACGGGCCAGCTTTGATGTTTCTAGTCAGCTGAGCTGCTCCCTGTGTTTAAAATGCCTTGGTAATTACAATGTGTATGATATATGTGTGTGCAGTGTCAAACACTGCCCACACTGCAGTAAAAAAGAAAAGGCAGGAGGTGCTTTTCTATTTGAAGGAGTTTAAATGGGTACTCAGAAGAGTACACTCACCAAGTGCTGCACAAACTTGTCTCTGAGTGGTAGAATGGTCCATTACTGGGGGGGGGCGCTGGGAGGGGGGGGGGGGGGGGGCTGTCTTTAAATTCTATGCCCAGTTGCCCACACTTGCTGTCCTAATATAAAACATTGCACAGTTTTATATGAATCTAAATGACTAAAAGAAGTTGTGATGAAATATTTCCATCTCAACGTAGTTCAGTAGAGTGTACTATGACCACCACAAGTTTACCATGAGCACACAGAAAAATGCATGCGTTTGGTGTTATGCAACATTCTGAGATCATAATTAAGGAACAATGCAATATTATGTTTATTATCTGGGCTGGAAAATATGCTAAGACAAAACGGAGCTCTCCACGTCTTGTGTATCTTTATTCCAGTACCCCATTTTAGAGTGGCTTTGTGTAAGGGGGCTCACTCATCGAGCAGAAATAGCTGGAGCTCTAATTGCTGTCTGGCCTCATAAAGACGGAAGAGTAGAATATTTTTTTACTGACTGTATTTTACTGTCTCAGGCAAGGGTTTTTTGGAAGGCGTCTCTGGTTTTTATTCCTCTAGGTTTTTTTTCTCTGTAGCTTTCCTGAAGCATTGCAGGCAAATTATTGAAACCAGATGATTGTCTAGCCGTGTGCATGCATCCAGTTTTTTGCACATTGAATCTTTGGTCTCCCTGTGTCTCTCTCTCTGCACCATGCAAGTCCACTGTTTACAGGTTAAAGAGGGGACTACATTCAACCATATGTGTTTTGTGAAAGTTTTAGCAAAATCCATTTTATGATTAGTTTAACCAGTTTGGTATATAGTTCACTTGTTCACTTGGCTATGAGATTCAGCAACACATCAAGTGCCTTTATTATTTCATGTATGCTGAGCACTGCAGTATGTGTCAGAGTTATTGAGGTCTAGATATGTGCAGTGCATTGTGATGGCTGCTCATGTCTTACAAATGGCTTGGCTGAAACACTTTGTCTGTGGTGTTTTTACTCTTTCTTACAAGTTTCTTTGGCCTGCTTCTCACTCTTATGTGGTTGAGGGAACACCCCCACTACCCAAGAATAAGTTAAGCGGTGGGAGCAGTGGCCAATGAGCCCAGCTGCATGGAACACCATATTTCGTTGAATTTTGCATGTATTTACTTGAAATTGCTACACATTTCCCTTTATTTCCAAACTGATCTATTTAATTTCACAGAACATTAGGCCTTGAACAGCAGGAAATATCACTGTTTTAAAAGGTGTTGTAGTATAGTATAGTAAAAAACGGTATAGTATAGTACTGCAGTAGAATCATTGCACTCATGCCACCATTTTGTTTCTTCTTCCCCCTCTCTCTTTAGTGTTCTGTGAGCTGTGGCAGGGGGGCCAAGCAGCGGGAGATAGCCTGTGTTTACCAAAACCAAACCCAAATAGAGGAAGAGCACTGCAGTCATCTGTCACGTCCCCGGACACAGAAGGCCTGCAGGGCCCGGGGATGCCCCAGCTGGAAGGCCAACAGGTGGAGGGAGGTATGTGTCCTCGCTTTCCCCACCGACTCTCAAAAATACCACTGTGCCCCTCTGGACAATGCTAACGGTCACCACTAGCAGCTGGGACAGCAGTGCAAACACGTTTGAGAGCTTCCCAGTGGTCCCAGATGTACAAGATATACACACTGAGCACCTGTCCAATCACTAATCATTTTACACATGCTGAGGACCAATGTTCCATTTCCTCTAATGTGAGCTAAACACCACAGGCTGGATACATAACTGTTTATACAATACACTTGACTTGTATACTTGTGAGAGAAAATGTAATGGAAATGTGTATAAAAAACTTCTGCTGTGCTCTCCCCACATACTAAGTCTGACTATATTCAGGCTATTCTCTGAGTGTTTCCTTTAGCACTTTTAAGGAAATTCACTTGTGTCTTTCTTGTACATTTACTGTACCAATGTAGCATTCAACACAAAAGCTTGAACATGCTATTCACGCTTAATAGACTTACTCACAAAACAGTGTTGTAAAACATAAAAGTAAAGAAGGAAATCCGCTTACTATACCTTCTTCAAACAGAGTAAAGAGTGAAGTGGCGCAATCAGACACTGGCAGGGCAAAGGCCAGGCACAAGAGGGACACCGGGGGCGTGAGGTCACAGTCTGGTGGAGCCGGCCACACAGTCTTGGCGTCTGCCACAGAATGGAGACTCGCAGGGGTGTGACACACTTATGGCCCAGAGTTACATGGGCCAGACATGGCAAGGGGCTACCGCAGGGAAAGCCACAGGCCCAAATGTATCACAAGGCTGGAGAGTAAACAAGATGGAGTGGGAGAGAGCTTTGTCATGCTCTGACAGGTTCCCAGGGGAGGGGAAGTTTGTCTAAAACACATTGAAGAAGCTCTACACAGAGAATCTTGTCTGTATCTCAGATAAGTAGGTTGTTTGGTCATGGTGTCTTTTTCATACTCACTCTCTCAGTCTTTCTCTCATACCTGGCCCCCTCCGGAGAAAAATGTCTTGAGAATATTATTTTGAAAAGAGTCTCCGCGGGTCTTAAGCTGTCTCCTACGGTCGGATAGCCTTTCACATTACACGAAGAGGAGAAAGTCCCATCGCAAGACGTGTGGCTTTCATACATAACAACTTCACAGTAGAATGTCGGGCAACATGTTTTGATATTGTTTGGGCGTTCGCCGATCATCACAGAGCCTGTCAAGCACGTTTGGAGAATCTTTCATACCACCCACATTTCGACCCGATTTGTCCCAAATTTCCTAGGAAGTTCTTACTGTATGGCGTCCGGACCAAGGAATTTGCGGTGAATATTGTGTAGTGTGTACGCAGCTTTACATGTTCATGAACACACACTGCTCCTAGCCCAACATTCCGTTGTGAAATCTCATTGGGTTTGCAGTGTGAGCCCATCTCTGTCTTCCCCTATGAGACCACTGCCACTCCACAGCCTTTGAGGGCCTCATTTTCCCTCTCACTCTCCGTCTTTGGTGTCTGGAAGCAATCATCTCCCTCCACATACCACCAGAAACCATGAAATCCACAACTAGAGCATAAAGGCATGTTTTATATCTTAACATTCATGCCTGTGACAACTTTGAAAACCTCAGCACCCACCGTTTGGGCTTCTCATAAGCCACTTGGGCCCCCTTGGCAGCCTCAGAATGAGGTGTGGTGAAGGAGGGTCAAGGGATAGGAGAGCAGGGTTGCAAGGACTGCCTGTGGAGCTCATGGTGTGGGGCGCTCTGTGCTGGGGAGTGGTGTGGCTGAGAGCCCACTGATAGGTCTGTGACAGCTGCATGTGTCCGTCCTCCCCCAGCCTCTTCATTATCAACCACTGTGCAAAGACGTGTCTGCTGTCCTCTCCAATCAAAGCACTAGATGGGTGGAAAGTGCACGTTTCTGGAGCAACGCAACTCCTAAAATCAAATAGTTGCTCAGATAGGTGTGGTCTTCAGCCACACAAAAACCATAAGCCTTCAACAAAAACCATAAGCCTCCACTCAATGCCTGTTGTCCTCCTTTCAAACTCAGGCAGTCAAAACTTCACCTCAACCACACACTCCAAAATGATGACATGCATACAGTTTAAGCACAGAAAGATGTAGACATGTAATATGTAACACATCTTACTTGAAATGGGGTACTTTCTGTATTCAAAGAGCCTGTGTCTGTGTAACACCAATACAGATTGTAGTAGAGCTTTATTCAGGGACCTCAGGGAAGTAACAATGAAAGTCTGAAGGTTGATCAGTTCTAGAGAGTCTCGTCAGCATGCTGGAGCCTCCTCGGCATCTCTTTGAAAGACTTCAAAGAGATGGGCCATGTGATAGACCTGTGCGTGAACTGGTAAGACACGACAAACATAGGCCTGGAAAAAAAACATGTCTCTGTTTGTATTGTAGAAGGACATTGTGTAAAGGGATCAAAGATACTGTAGTGACGCAGATAGAGCGAAAATGGAGGCGCTTGCGTGAATGGGAGATTTGGTTGCTGTAGTAACAGCTCTTTAATAGTGAATACAGGACATCCTCTTCAGCAACAATAGTTACAGTATTAGGGAGATATTTTAGGATTTGTTTTGTCTCACTTTGTCTCTCTCTATCTTTCCATCTGATGTGTGTGTGTGTGTGTGTGTGTGTGTGTGTGTGTGTGTGTGTGTGTGTGTGTGTGTGTGTGTGTGTGTGTGTGTGTGTGTGTGTTTGTAGTGCTCTGTCACCTGTGGAGTTGGGGTCCAGAAGAGAGACGTGTACTGCAGACTAAAGGGTACAGGGCGGGTGAGAGAGGAGCTGTGTGATGCCCGCATGCGCCCTGCCACTGCCGAGCCATGCCAGCCTACTGACTGTGTCCATCACACCTGGGCAGCCGGCGAATGGCAAGACGTAAGATGTGTCTTTCTCTCTCTCTTCATGTCCGTTTCTTCAGTCAGACTTCAAACAGCACCCCTCTGCGGAATGGAGCCTTTTCTGCTCGGAGTTTGAACTCTAGCCAACATGTGCTTCACTTTCCACCTCCCCACAGACACACTCTAAACACTACAGAATACTCAGGAACACCTTACATGAGGCAGAATGATGGAGTGGAGCAGTCCACTGGATGTCTTTTTATGTCTTATGGGTGACTGGAGAAGCACACAAAACAGCAAGCACCTTGCTGGAACATCAGTCTTGAATGCCTTTTTCTCCCTCCAATTTTACCAGGAGTGTCCAGTGCTTTCAAATACGGTTTCATTCCATTTCTTGGAATCTATTCTCATATATAAATTAGACTACATAAATTAGGCTAGACTAGCATGTGTTTTTAATGAACATGGTGTTTGTGTGAGAGAGACAGATGTTATGTTCTAATATCCTCACTTGCATACTATTTAAAATGCATGGCCAATACATTGTATCAGTCTAAGTGGCACCCTAGCATGGATTGCGGAAGACTTTTAATGGCAACACTCTCACACAGCTCTGTCGATGAGTGAGAACCAGCTGTGTGCTGAGGTCACTAAGGTGGCCCAGCACTCCTGGATGAGATATGAGGGCTGAAGTGATAACCATCACTCTATGATAAATCACATCAAAACCTGAAAGCACTGATGCATATCGGCCCTTTTGTCTGCTTGAGTGGTACGGTACTGTCTCACGTGAGCGGTCCCCTTCAAATCTTATTTTTTCCCCCCGGGCCCCTCTTTTCCTTTCATGTCCCCTATTCCGTCGCCAAAAATTGAGGACACAAAAGACGAGCGCCATGTAAGGACTTAGTGCTGCTTCCCCCCAGTGCAGGAATGTTTGCATGCACTCAGAGCCTGTCTGTATCCCTATGCATTCTGCTGATCGTTTACAGCCTCCTGTCTCAGTTTGGCCCAGAAACGAGTTCAGTCACGATTCTCAGAGTAGAAGATATTCATATAAACTAGACACATATAATACCTGTTTTTATATGACGATATGGCTTGACCACCATGACACTTGATTCAAACCAACTCAGTATCAGTTGCGGTGTCAGTCCACGTCTTGCTATGAGTTTTTTTTTGTTACTGTCAACCAGAGTAAATGTTTGGGGTTGTCCTTGTTAGCCAACGTGAGAGGTCATATAATGCTTACTAATACATTAAGGAGAGCTATTCCTCTTGAGAAACAAAGAGTCGACAGAATAGTTCTCTTATGGATTTTGGCCATTTGGAGAGCTAGAGAAACAACCAAAATCTATAAGGACTTATTTGAGGCATCTCTGCTTACAGTACAATACTGCCCCCTCTGTGCACATTGAGGCATTGCTCTTTGATCCACTCTATCCAATGGCTATTTGGATATATCCTTTTATTGTCTTCATCCTGGTTCTCTTCTCTGTAGTGTAATGCCACCTGTGGTGATGGGCTGAAGAGCAGGATGGTGCTGTGTATGGGTCCGGGGATGACCCCTGTCCACAACGCTCTGTGTGACCCCTCATCTCAGCCCACCCTGCACCAGCCCTGCAGCAGAGCACCCTGCCACTACATGTGGATGACAGGGGAATGGTCACAGGTAAGGTACCTCTATTCGCTGTTTTATTAACTCTTTCTAGGAATAGATACTTCTTGATTTCCTTTCATTCTCACACAGATCAATTTATACTTAAATAATTTATATTATTATTATTATTATTATTTATTTATATTATTTATAAATAAATAATAATTAAATGTTTGTGTGTGTGTGTGTGTGTGTGTGTGTGTGTGTGTGTGTGTGTGTGTGTGTGTGTGTGTAACAGTGCTCTGCAAGCTGTGGTGTTGGCTATCAGCAGCGTATAGTCTCCTGCTCCATGATGCCCTCCTCCCAGGCAATGCGCCCGTATGATGCCCAGTCGTCTGCCCACCACCACTGCCCTGAGCCCCACCCTCCTGGCACCAGGCAGTGTCTCCTTAGGGACTGCCCGCACGGTGCCTTCTGGAAAGTTGGCCCATGGAGCAAGGTGTGTGTGTGTGCATGCATGTGTGTGTGTGTGTGTGTGTGTGTGTGTGTGTGTGTGTGTGTGTGTGTGTGTGTGTGTGTGTGTGTGTGTGTGTGTGTGTGTGCGTGCGTTTGAGAGATACAGTAGATCATTAAGCTTTTATCAGATCCTCAGGGTTTTAAAACTGCTAAGTTAACTAACTTAAGCTGATTTTGTTTTGTTCTTATCGTTGATTTTCTGTGTTCTTACAGCACATTCTGTTCATCTTGTTTTGATGGTCTGTGTTTCTGTGCACATCAGTGCTCCCAGACGTGTGGAGCAGGGGTGATGGAGCGCAGGTTGGAGTGTATCACCTCCAAAGGCCATCCGTCCAAACACTGCCGTCCAGCCGAGAGGCCCGAGCCACGATCTTCCTGCCGAGAGAGAGAGTGTGAGTCTTACAACTACTTCTACACAGCACATAAATGGTTTTCAGAAGGTGTGCACAGCCCTATGAAGTATACAACAGATGCACTTTCTTTGCCAATTTTTCTGATCCATGCGGTGCTTAATGCTCAACAGGAATGCGTATAGTAATGGCATTAAATTGACTGTGCTGTGTATAGCATCCAACTCCATATCTGATTGTGTTTACAGAAAGTCACATTAATTGCTTTACTCTTACACATTAACCTTAACATAAGGCCTCTCTTCAAGTAATTGGTCTCTGAAACAATAAATAGTGAGTCAGTGGTCCTGTACAAACTGGTGACAGGGACTGTCAGACTGCATGGGGTTTGCTGGGGCAGAGGCCATGGTTGGGGCCGGGGCTGGGACTAAGGCTAGGGTTGGGGCTGGGATTGGAGCCAGAGATAATAGGCTGGGGATGGATCTGGGGCTTAGGCTGGGGCTGTGGAGCTGGGGCAGCCTTCACTTTGGACCTATGAGTGGAGCCGGCGCCTGGCCAAGGTCTCCAGGTTCATTCCCCACATTTCTGATGTTTAGACACGGCCCCAGGATTGCGCTGGAGCATTGGGCCATCATGTTCCCTTGCCAAGTCAGGCACTGGTGAAATTAAAATAATATGCTCGGGTGACAGCCAGTTCAGCGGTCAAGTATTAATGCTAATCAGCTAATCAGAGAGATCTGGCCTCCAACCCAATCAGTAGAATGGAGGTAACGTAAATAAAGAGAGATTTCCTTGTTTTGAGCTGCTGTACAAGTCTTGAACATATACTCATGTTGGCCAGGTGACAATCTTTTCATTGAGTTTTTTCCTTGTGTTTATTTATGGTACTAATATGTGCATGGCATTTGTTTTAACACTTTCATTGACTGGCCTATATACTGTGCGGTAAGACTTCAATGGAGTTTACTTACATATAAGTACAAAAGTATGTCATATTTAGTAAAAAAATACCGGTAACAGGTACTGTCAAGATATGTCCATGAAGGGATGTTTATCAGGTCCTATCATGTTCATACAGATGGATCATCCCCTTCTAACATAATCCCCTTCTATGTTTCTGATCTCAGGTCAGTTGTTTGCGTCCTGCCGAGAGGTCCAGATGAGACAGGGTGTGAGAATGGATGGGGAATACTATCTCAAAGTCAAGTCCAGGATCCTACAGGTGTGTGTTCTCTCAGAATCCCTTCCAATCACATCATCATTCAACCCCAGCTTTCTGGCAGGGCTTCATCTGTTGTCTCATTGTTTTTGCCTCTAGATTTACTGTGCTGAAATGCAGACTGATTTCCCCAAGGAGTATGTGACCCTGCGGAGTGGTCAGACAGACAACTACTCAGAGGTCTATGGATACAGGTGTGGCCATTCAAACAATGAACATATCAATCCCTAATACATGAAGTTAGTATGGTCCTTTATCTTATGCTACCAATAAAGGTACTGGATTAGGGGTAGACTACAGTTTAGGGGTAGACTAGACATAAGTACTGTATACTGAATTGTTATATGTACTGTAAGTAATATTTTGTATTGTATTATTCCATTTGATGTATAGGTTGCTGAACCCCTTTGTATGCCCTTTTAACGGCAGCAGAAGGCAGGACTGTGACTGTAGGAATGACTACTCTGCAGCAGGATACACTCTCTTCCACAAAGTCCGTCTGGACATCAGCTCTCTGAGGATAATGAGTTAGTAATCACCTAATCACCTAATGCCTGAAGACTTTATTGTAACAAGACCACTCTTCAATATTGTTTTACTCCCACACGCCTCACTTGTCTCACCCACAGCACTAAATAACACCTTGCTCAAACACTATCGCTCACCAAATGCAATTTTCACTGCCTTTCGACATACTCTCCGCTCAAAATCAAGATAATCGCCTTTCAGCAGGCCTTGTTCAAATCTTGGGGATATAGTTGAAACAGGGCCCCTCTGAGACACACACTTGCACAAACACACACACTCACTCACTCATGCACACACTCACCACACACACACATACAGTGCTGCTTGAAAGTATGTGAACCCCTGGTGCAATTATAGATTTTTTTATTTTTTACCATGAAATCTTTATTTAATCAGAACCAGTCTTTTTTATCTGATATAACAGGTTTATATTTACCAATTCCATATGTTGGTTTAGAGGAAATTATGTGTGTAGTAGAAAAACTAAATTATAAAGAAATTAGTGCAGTTGCAAAAATAAATGAACCCCATTGGTTAAATCAAGCAGGTAAGTAGAATCAGGTGGGTAAATAATTGGGTACCAAATGAACCAATCAAAGGAGATATCTTTAGGAAAGAGTATGGGTGGGACTCATAAATCACTAATAAATAGAGATAAGAAACCTGGTCAGTTTTGTGTTACCCATACAGGTGAATTAAAACACACCATGCCGAGAGAAAAGGAGATCTCAGAGGACATCAGGAAGAGGGCAGTGAGAGCACATCAGTTTGGGGAAGGCTATAAAATCATCCCAACAAGATTTGAGCTCCATCAGTCCACTGTGAGGCAAATCATTTACAAATGGAGAGCATTTAACATGACAGGAACTCAGCCTAGAAGTGGACACCCTTCCAAAATTTCCCCATGAGCCACAAGAAAAATAATAAATCAGGTAAAAGCCAACCCAAACATGACATCTAGAGATTTGCAGACCTCCCTTGCTGCATCTCAGGTAACTGTACATGCTTCAACAATAAGAAGAATACTGAATCGAAATGGCATTCATGGGAGGGTTGCTAAGAAGAAGCCTCTGCTGTCAAAAAAGAACCAGAATCTTAACTTTGCCCGAGACCACCTGGACAAGCCTAAAGGTTTCTGGAAGTCCGTTGTCTGGACAGATTGACCTTTTTGGTCAATCTGTCCAAAATTGACCTTTTTGGTCACAATCAAAACCACTATGTTTGGCGAAAACCCAACACTGCCTACCACCAAAAGAATCTTATCCCAACGGTCAAGCATGGTGGTGGGAATGTCAAGATCTGGGGCTGCTTTTCCTCCTCTGGACCTGGACGACTCCACATCATTAAGGAAACCATGAATTCTGAGGTATACCAGGAAATTCTTGAACAGAATGTCAAGCCATCAGTCAAGGAACTAAAGCTGGGCTGAAAATGGGTCTTCCAACAAGACAATGACCCAAAGCATTCAAGCAAATCTACCAAAGAATGGCTCAGGAGAAAGAAGGTTTGTGTTTTGGATTGGTCAAGTCAAAGTTCTAACCTAAATCCAATTGAGATGCTGTGTCAGGACCTGAAGCGGGCAGTTCATGCCAGACACCCCTCAAACCTCACTCAATTGGCTGAGTTCTGTAAGGAGTGGGCAAAAATCCCTCAAAACAGATGTCAGAGACTGATTAAGTGGCTATACGAGATGTTTACTCCAAGTTATCACTGCTAATGGAGGTGCCACAAGCTATTGACTGAAGAGGTTCACATATTTCTGCACAGTTTTTGTTAAATAAACCACTTTTGTTAAATAAACAATGAAAATATGTCATATTTTATTGTTTGTGCCCTTTATTTGGAATGTCTTTATTACGAATTGGGGTTCATTTTAATGTTTTATCCAAAAATAATGACCGTCCCTGTAGGATTCACAAACTTTCAAGCAGCACTGTATAAACACACACACACTCACCCACATGCATATAAAAAACATACGCACGTGCATACACACACACACACACACACACACACACACACACACACACACACACACACACACACACACACACACACGCACACACACACACACACACACACACACTTCAGGCCATATCCCTCTTCTCATTATGATAGTCAAGAGCCCCAGCTTCTCTGTTCATGAGTATGTCTTAGATTAGCGCACATGTGGCGTGGTCAGGATTAGTGGTGTAATTATATGTGTGTGCAGCTAGGAGGGAGCCCTTTACTCCACAGAACCCATGCAGTCATCTTCCCATCCCATCCTCTGTCTGGTCCTGACAGCACATGTTCCCACCAGGCCAGGCCCTCCCACTGCATGGTACTCATTTAGATTTGGGGGCGGCATGACATAAAAAAAAGAGAGAGAAGGGGAATAATGAGTTCAAGATGAAGGAAAGATTATGAAGCTACGCTCTAGCGTGCGTTTTGTTTCTCATGAACTTTACCGCCATCTCAGATAGAGGGAGTGAACGAGAAACACTGGTCAGGGTTAAGTATGTGTGACAATGCAGTAAAAAGACTACAGAAGAACTAAAATCACCTTCAGATATTGTACTGTTGTTTAGCCTTGTTTATGCAATTTTACTGCATTATAATCCCAGAATAACTTTTATGTACTGTAAGTAAGATTCTTTAAAAAAATTACCTCAATTAGGTCATAGATTTCATTACCTTTTAGGTCATAGATCCACTTGTGCATTTTACAAAGACCCTGTGTACTGACCAAATGTAACATTGGCATCTCTCTGTGTTGTGTCTAAGTCACAGACTTACAGTTCTCCCACACCCCGCTCGGTCGCCCCGTGCCCTTCGCCACTGCAGGAGACTGCTACAGTGCAGCCAAATGTCCCCAGGTAGGAAACAGAGAGGCGGGGGGGGTCACAGTACTTCATGCAGTTTCTAAGGATATTTGTGAAGCGCAAGCTTAAGAGAAAGGCAGTGCAGAATGCCATTATGCTTTGAAACAGTGAGCCAACCTCACTGGGATAGGGTCAGTGTGATCAATGTGGTCTGCCTTTACAGGGTCAGTTCAGCATCAACCTCATAGGAACTGGTCTAAAGGTGGCTGAATCGACCAAATGGACCTCACAAGGCAACTACGTATCTGTCAAAGTCCATAGGTCAGAGGTAAGAAAACCAGTGGTCTACATTAATCTTTGACTCCACTTAAAAGACGATCAAATGTGTGGTGTGTACTATTGTTCAAAATTCAAATAAATGTTCCACTGACGTTACTGGAGTTGAAGTCCACTAGGGTTGAGTCAGTGGAAGGTTTTACTGGTAGCATACGGTGTACAAGCTTACACCGGTGTAATTCCCACCACACTGTCCATGCCCTTATTAGTGGGCTTGCTTCAGCAAGTCCAACTATTGTTCTTGCTCATATCTATTAGTGTGCTTGCGAAGCAACACACTTGAGTTATTCGTCATTTTCTTCTTATTATTATTATTACTATTCTATTTTCTTCTCACTTCTACTCCTTCTACAGCTTTTTTTCTAAACATACTATTTCAACGTTATAAAGTGCAGAAAGATCTAACTTGAGTATTCAACTTTTTGATACTCTTTATAATTAAAAATATTACCACTTAAAAGTGCACATTTTAACATAATTTCCATAACCCTGTAATAAACTCTGTAAAAAAAACTTTCTGATACCTATTATACTATTAAACTATTAACTATTCAACATTTTGTAACTCCAAAAAGTCCCATTGGTTTAACATTTCATTGGTTAGTGAAACCTAACTGAGACTGGAATTTAGCAACTTACTGGGAGTTCTTACTTGTTGTTTTTTAACACTTTAATGCCCAATGTTGCATATAGGCAACAATGTCTTTGAACAACTGGTAAAATGTCTGTACACGATCAATTCACAAACTGTCAACACACAAGTAATGTCTTGGACAATAGTTCCTAATAAGCACTTTTAGCACCATCTGGTGACCAATTACACCAGTGTATGTTTTCTCAGAAAAATCTCAAATGCTCATAAGATGTCCAGAGATGCCAAAGTAAATTGTCTGAGAAAAATATTTAATATTTAATAATATCAAATGTAAATGTTGTGTATACGCAATTAAGGACATTAAGGACTGTAATCATACAATTAAGGGCATTAAAGACTGTAATCATACAATTAAGGGCATCATACTGTAATCATACTTTCAAGCACTTTCATGCTTTGCATAGGCTTTCATGTAGAATTGTATTTTTGTGGCTCAAAAGCTGAATGAAAACTTACATTCAGAGTCTGGATCTCTTTATCACACACATATGAGAGTGTTAATTACCTATATTTGTAAAACAAAAACAAAACAAAAAAAATTATTTTCCAGGAATTGTTTCATTAAAAAATCCATAAAGACATGAATAAATGCAACATAGCATAATGTTTTTTCAGAAATGTGTTTTCTCTTTGGTCAGTCATCACTGCTTAATTTTCATGCAAGGAAAATTGGGTGCGGGTACCTAAGGGTTAAGATATTACCGGTGTAGAAGGTATTTTGGCTGGAAGGTATACCTGTTTGAGAATTCTAATACCGGCACAAGCCTAAAAGCCCACCCAATTCTGAGTAGCTATTTGTTGTATTTCGGCCTGATTAATTGAAGAGGAATTTCCAGTGGCATTAATAAAATCCTTATTCTCTTTGGAAAGTTTCTCTTTGTCCTACCCCACTCCATTCCTCTCTCATTTCTCTCCATTTGTAGGATGGGACTAGAATCTACGGCCGCTGCGGCGGCTTCTGTGGGAAGTGCATTCCCCAGTCTCACAACGGCCTGCTCGTTCATGTTCAGTAAGGGCCAGGGACCAAACCTAAAACCAACCGTCTCCCATCAAATCAAGAACACACAACACCAGTGCAGTTCTTGTACAGTACATCTGTGAATGTGTCCATCTACTCATCGTATCATCATCCCTCCCTTCCCATCTGGCAGCTATAACATAGAGACAGCTAAAAGACGCTAGGAGCTTTGTAGCGTCCTTCAGCAGATCCGCTAACTCTGAAGACGAGCCAACGTTATTTTGTCCAACTGTAATTTCCGTCCTCGCTAGTGTTTTGTAATTTTTACTAAATGTGTCTGTGTGTTGGGGTATGAAAAGCAGACTTTTTCAGATACTCTGTCAAGTATTTCAGTTTAGTTACATCAGTGGTAACCACTGTTCAAAAGCTGAGAGAAGAGTTCTCATAATATCAAATGTGAGAATCCCATCTCATTAAAGCATCATTTGTTCAGGTTCCTAGAAATTCTAGAAGTATTTGTATTTTCAAACAGGGAGGCAAGCTAGTTCTCATAAAATGGAACATTTCAACAATGGAAACTATTTGACGAGTGTTAACTACCATAATAGTATCATGACCAGGAGGTTACAAATAACTTAATGGAAACATTAACTGTTGTAGACTTTCCATTCAGTTGGATAGTCTCCCCTATGTAAGGGATTTGTTTGGTGAGGATATCCTGTAGTCATAGAAGTGTGTGTGTTATGTGATAGATTATCAAGACAAGCTACTGTATCTGTAGTCAACACTGGATGCTATTCAGTTGGTCCTCCTATCCTGCAATGCTACTGTATTGTTAACCTGCTTGTTAAGCTTCAACTACAAAACTACTGGGCTAAAATAATATGTAAAAACAAGGAATGAGAAAAGAGGGAGATAGTGTTAGTTGATGATACTTTCTGTTTTGTGTTGTGTACTGTTCTCGTGCATGTTTCTACTAACATTAATGCCACCCAGACTTGCCTTCTCTCAAAGGTCAAAGGTGAGGAGTCCTGAGCCTTATAAAACACTGCATCTCAATAGT
The DNA here is from genome assembly GCF_951799395.1 of Argentina silus. Classification (NCBI taxonomy): domain Eukaryota; kingdom Metazoa; phylum Chordata; class Actinopteri; order Argentiniformes; family Argentinidae; genus Argentina; species Argentina silus. The sequence goes on along the minus strand of NC_139657.1, from coordinate 20,918,681 downwards.
TCTCACTATTATGACTGATTGACTGTCTGACTGACTGACAGCATGAAAGGAAAAGTTGGATGCCAAGTTTGTTTTGTTACTTTGTTTGTTATAATTGATATGGTTATCATTGTCCTCATGTCTAGATCAGGTGTAAGGTCAATAGCCAGCTCTCATCCTGGATAGACAGAAGTTTGGCTCAGTTGTAATTTCATTTTTCTCCAGATGATGTCTCTACCTTGTCCTAGGTGCATGTGACCCTACCTCTCCCAAGCATCCATTCTCATGAGATGTATTGCATTATATTGTAAAATATTTATGTTTGACTATATTTATTCTGTAATGATATGTAGATACGTTTAATGTTCAACTACAATGACTACTACCAACTGAGAAGCCATTGTCTGTTTTTCTGTTTGTTGCTGAAAAGGTATTACAGTTTGTAGTGTGTGTAACCATTAACCTGAAAGAGGACGTTCGATTGGTGCTTTTTTAACTACTGAAATTACCTCTAATCTTGAGAAGGAAGACACATAGGAACTGAGCTAGGGCAGAAACTCGAAACCTTCTACTGAAAACGTTCTGCCTTCACGCTTTTGTGTAAATGTATTTCCAGCATGATGCCCAAATCGCTTTGCAGAGCAATTACTGGTCCTCTTATTAATGTAGCTAAAGACCAGCTGCAGGGTTGTCAGATATGCCATAAGGAAATCTGCCCTAAAGGAGCACTATTGTTTGGTAGTTGAATGGTAGTTGAATGGGGCTCACTGTGACCACTATAACAGGGCATATTTGGCAACCCTAAAATGTTGGTACTCTGATGATGTTAAGCTTTAACCAAAGTTTTGTAGACGCAAATTAGAACTTTTGTCAAACAATGCAGCTACTTTTGATTTAAGGAATGGCCGAAAACCCCTTACAAAAGTCAATGAGCAGCTAGAAAACCTTTGGCTATCATTCTTGTTTGATAGGCAATTGTACTATGAGGTCTGTATCAGAAATTTAAAGAATACTTGATGCACTATGTGCCATAAATTTTGTAGAAAAGTAATCCTATTTGTTTCTTTTTTTTTTTTTTAAATAACAGTTAAGATTTGTAACTTATGATATATGTGTATTTTTTAATATTCATACTTGAAGTGTAAACAGTGTGTCAAATATCAAGTGGGCATTGGTATTGAATTAAACAAGGTGCTCATTTGCTATGTATTATCCAAAGATGTTTCTGAAAATCATACCTACAGTATGTATGTAGCCTGTGTAAAAATGAATGATTCTGGTCTGGTGTTATGCTCACTAATTGTAATTGTAGGCCTATCATATTGTAGGTCTTCCTACTATACTAACACTGTAAAATAAGCAATAATAAAATATGTTGACGCTTTTAAATGGACTGACTAGTTAATATTATAATGCATTTTTCACCATTCCAACTTACGTAGGCAATCTATCTTGTACAGATACAATACATACACAGAGTTTGGTGGGAAAAGAGCTCTTAATCCTGGTCCACATGTATATGATTACCACATCAATATCCCTGCTATCAATGTGGCAGGGGGTCAGTGCTGGTTGGGTGCTAGTGGGTCCATGTGGCTTCACTTAGTGGTTGCATTTCTACAACATGACTTGGGTTCAATTCCACTCAGTGACGCATGAACACAGCAATAATGTGGCCCGTTTCTCACTAAACCAGACATACTTGGGAGTGTTGGACTCACAGCTGGAGCTGTCAATTTACCAATGAGTCATTAAATTGTTATGTTAAATCCAAGAGTGAGGTAAATGTCCAATACTCTTTGAACACCAAAAAAATGCATTTTCAAAGAGTTATGTCACTGAAAATTACTTGGTAAGGAAGGCCCAGGTACTGGAGCGAGGCGAGCTGTTTATATACAAGGCATTTTTGCAGGGCTCATTGCACAGTGATAGCTTTGTACATTAAATGAAACCAGATATTGTAATCCCTGAAGAACTACTTTGATTCTGTGCTGGAGTAAAAAATAAAACTAGCCTTGGTTTTAAAAAAAAAAAAGCTAATCTAATGATTTGGAAGGAAGCGGGTTGTATCACAACATGAACTCCCCGAAAGCTGTTTTCCAGTGAAGCCAAGCTGTGCTGAAGTCCACATTGACTCTTCTGGCTATAGAGAAGTCAGATGAGCTGGGCTGGGCTCTGAAAGACATCTTTAATGACCGCGCTGAAAAGCACAGTCCTGCACCGAGGATCCTTATAAAAGCAACTAATGATTAATGTTAACCATGAAAAACATTCAACTTAATGGAAATGGCCAGGCTATAGATTCAGCTTCATTTGGCATTCCATTACACCATCATACTTACAGTGCAGCAATCTGTTTTTGTGTCTGTATTCAAACCTACAGTATCAAGGGTTGGGTAGGATGTGTTGATGTTCAAATGACAAGCTGTATGACATACCATCTATCTCTGGCGTACAACGATGCGCTTCAAGAGCACAGTGTTGTACATGTGGTGACAGTCAAAAGTCCTTAACAACATTATATTATCAAATCACATTTGGCCATGATTTTGAAAGTTGTTTATTTTCCCTCCAGGGAAATACAGTAGATGACAGATTCTTGAATTGGGACAACACTGCTCTCTGCTGGATATACAATAGAATAACTTGTGTCTGTGTCATTTGCATTGCTTGACATATATTATTTTGTCCTGCTTGACTGTAGAATGCAGTTTTGACTCACATGGCCTTGATGGGACGAGGTTACTCTATGGAACATATGTCAACTGATGCTTGGTGTAAAGTTACGACCATAGGTCCAGGTAGATTAAATTGCATTTAGACGAGACACTACATCCCAGACAGCACACATGGATCAGATTGACGTCGTCACTACATCTAAACTACGAGAACTGTCTGATGCACTTACGTTGCATACATGTAGCATTGTTTTCTCATTGGGCCTCCGTCGGTAATTCATCAGGAAAAGTGTGTCTCGAAACTGTCTCCAGCTGCTCCTTTGCCAACCATCAGTTATACATCAGCACTACATACAGTACAGTATGCCAGCTCCCTTACCAATGTTATTGTTTTTTCTTCTACAGAGGCACTCTTGTTTATACCACATGCCAATGTCAATTGTCCACATGTTCTGTTACCCTGATGTATTTCCAATGCTCACTTCCTACGAGTCTAGCCCAATAATGCAACTTATTAATAACTTCTTCACCTATCAATCTAAATGTCAACTGCCACAGGGAGTCAAATGTTACAACTGGTAGGCCATACCTTAATTATGCAATGGCTTTCTATAAAGACAGATGCAGGACATTACTCTCATCACTTGTGTCTTGCGCTCTAGTCAGTTATTTACTGATTTACTGAGTGCAATCTCACAGCAAACCCTATATAGAAATCTCCTCAACCACGGTAGGCACAATCATCACATCACAAATAGGCACCAATCATAGTTAGCCACACTAACAATAAGTGTCCATAAGCATAACCCTACAAAGTTACCCAAAGGTACATCACAAAATGTACAGCCGCAAAACATGATGGGCCATGACACTCAAAAACATCAGGAGCTGTAGAGTCGATGTATAACCACTGGTTGGCAAATGTATAAAAATGGGTGTTATTTCTATGGTGAAACCAATATGAAAAAAGAAAACATTAAAGACGAGAATCTGTACTTTAACCTCATAGTAATTGTTTTATTTCAAACTATTGGAAGTATAGAGCTAAAAGAAGACAAAATGCTTCCTGTTTCCAATACTTATGAAGGGCACTGTATTTTAGTTCCACGCTGACACTGCCTTCACACAGTCAGGTTTCAAATGCTAGCCTAGGTAACCTTACTGTAGCCCTGATATGCCCAATCTAGAGAACTTCTTGGATTGCTAGCATCCTCAACTCCGTAACGTGAGATATGTTATGGTCCTAAATTGAAGAACACTTTTACAAACTTTTAGAGCACATTTTGTCAACCACCTGCTCAGAAAAATGGCAATGTTGTACAACGTGTGCGTAAAGAGGACAAATTACAACAATGCAAGTTTTCGATATCTATTTGGGTAGGCGGTCGACAAAACATGCTTGTAAAAGTTTGCAGTTCAATTTTGGATAATAATATATATAACAACACACAGTTGAGGATGCTAGCAGTCCAAAAAGGTCTCCAGATTGGTGAGTCATAGCAGAACATTAGCTTGAGAGAGCACTTTGTGATATCTTGGCAGCTCGATTGATAGATCATTGCATGGCCTAGAGTATACTTTGGTCCTGTGTAGACATGTTTCACAACAGCTTTGCTGTACAGTACAGTAAATACTACAGATCATTTATGTGCAGAACTGACTCTTGTGACCACTAGATGGCGATGGCACTTTACTGTGGTTTATTGTGTATTTTTCTTGGGTAATGGAGAATGTTGGTAATAGAAAGTGCTGATTTTAATCAGACACTCTTCCTTCAGCTATTCTATTTAGATTGGGTATGGAATCCTATACAAATATCCTAAATAACGTGATTGTTAATTTTGCCTTTTTCCTTATCATGATATGAGTTGCATGGTGATTGAGGGGATAATTTCATCACACACTGGTCTAGAGGGTCTGTGTAAATGATCAGTGAATGTACCCTGCCATACCAACCATGACAGAGCTATGACACAACCTATGACAGTTGATTCAGCTGTCACATGCTTATAATATCCTGGGTGTGGAGAACAGTAGTACTATTTTCCTCTTTAGTATCTGATAACTAGCATACGTAATCAATTTGTCAATTCAAGGTCAGGACTGTTCCTGTGAGGAATGTTTGATTCATATACTGAGCCTCCAGTATCTGATACTGTGTGTTAGCATAGCATTTACCCTGTGTCAATGTCAAATCATGTCAGACCATGACTACAGTATATCAAATTCTATTAGAAACCACACAAGATGAGAACTTCTCCACTGCCAACTGCGTCATTGACACCCTTGGCACCCCATTACATGTCATACTGTAGTGTCAGATATGCACCAAGTGTTTTGAAGGGAGTTGTGTCAGCTCTGACTATGACTGAGTAGGACTGAATGAGGTCATTTTTAGGTATTGCGTTACATGTCTAAAGTGTCCATTTGTAACAGCTGCATGTGATACATGTATATGGGGGGGATTACAATTGTGGTCCAATCCCAACCGTGCTACCGCTCCACTTGACTGTGTGGCATGGTGTCAGTACTGGCACGGTCCAAACAGGGAGAGATATGGGGGGTTTAGTGGGGGACCCATGGGGTTTATTGGAATGCGCCAACAGCCTGTGGGTAAATGTGGTCCAGTAGAAAAAAAGTCTGGTTGCTTCTCTGATATTGTTTCATACATGAATGTGAGACTGTGGTGTGAGACTGTCACACATTAACAGAAGAATACAATCGCTATTGCTAAGGGATTTTGCCATTTGCTCAATGATCTTCACTGTGTTTTACGGCTGCTTAGCACAAAAAACTGTGCAGAAACGCAGAGACATGCTTTTTGGCCATGTACTGTACAAGTCATTTGAGGTTATGTAAGGAAGAACAACACAGATGTTTTCATCATGGATGAGGTAAGAAATTTGTACAAGATTGCCAATCAAGGAGGGAATTGTTGTTACTTAGAGAAAAAGTACCAGTTTGATTACCATTAAGAATAAGTACAAATCATAGCAGGGTTTAATATTTTATATTAGGACAGTTAAGTGGTCTGGAAAATTTCGACTGGGTCCAATGGTCAAGTAAAGCACGGACATACCTGTGACCAGTGCCTTTATTTCACTAATATCTAAAACGAGCACTCCACACCCGTGAGAGAGGTAGATACTATAATAAGAATGGTTCCACAGGGGAAAAAAGCTCATTATTTTTAATGGCTTAACACTTCAATAGAGTGGCCTATCTGGACACTTTACCACACTGCCCACGTCATCAGGGCATATTAAAAGTCTAAACAGAATGATGTCTTTGTTCTGCTGCAGTGCAACTAACAAGAGGCCTGTGGTGTATACTCTCCAACCCAGTTAATCACACACACCCAAAGCCATAGTGATGACAAGGACAACAGGCCAGACAAGCAACTGAACACCACATCTCTCACTCACTCTCCTGTGACTTCACTATATGTTCTTTGTCATATGTCTGGAAGACAACTTACTCTGCGGTATTTTCTCTTTTGTTCTTTGGATCAAATGTCAAAAGCATGCATAGAAGAAGCTTGCTGTCACACAATTCCTGTCAATGTGGCTTAGACGATGTGTACATTATTCTGAAAGATGAAACTGTTTTCTGCTTGCAGAAGAAAACACCTCATTCTGCAATGTTTGAAACTTAGGTTAAAAAGACTTCAATTTGTTTACTGGTCCATTGCTTCTTTGCACAAGTGCAGAGGGGTTGACAGAATATCTTGAATAGCCAAACTAGTCTCTGCACAGTTTGGTCTTTTCATCTCTAAAAACATTGAAACAAACAATGTTTTGGAGAGACAACTAGTGCAGGGAAGCATTTTGAAATAATTTACGTAGTATACAGCTCTGCACCTTTTATACTGTATCTGTCATAGAGATGCTTCACAGTATTTCTTCCTTGGCATTCCGTTTGCCAGTGTAGGTTGTTATAGACACATGGGTACATTGTCTTTGCCTCAAACAATCAAAGGAGGGCACTGTTGTCCTCAGTAAGGATATAACAAGATTTGCTCCATATGCTTTCCTATAAACAGCTTTTTAAAGGCTACCCTGGAGTGGAGAATTGATGAAGAGATATTCTGGACAAAAATTACAGCATCTGTAAGAAGAAGAAAAAAAAAACAAGTGTGGTACTTAGGAGCACTTGGAAATGATTTACGTCCCCTTTCTACTGATCCATAACCCTAACTCTTGACAAGGTTAACTCTAATCAATCACAACTCTGAAGGAGTTCTCCATTCTACAGACTGCACTCTCTCTACTTCCTTTAACTAAATGATAGGTTTGTTTGCTATGGACTGTGAGACAGTCAGTCTGCCCTTCCCTGTCAAGCCTAGATGCAATCTCTGGGCAACCAAAAATGTTAAATTCCAAAAGACGGAAAATGTTTTGCCAGCTGATTTTTGCCCTTCTCCTCCTATCCCATTGTCTGTAAGCCTGCCTTTGAATTTCAAGGTGTCATAAAGGTAATGTCATGGGATTGGTCCGTATTTATCAATCTTTATCAGTCTTCTTTATAGCCAAATGTCTTTGTTGGGTGTTATGCAATCACATGGATTACTGAATAGAGTTGAATACTGTTGACTGTATGCATGATATCACACTGAACATGTGTGTTAAATGAGTCACTTGATTAGAATAGAAACCAGAGAGTTCCAAAATCTGCATTATATGATTTGGATGTATCATATCTGACAGCTTTGAGGGTAAAGTTGTACTGTCTGACCCATTTATTATTTATTTTTTCAGCACTGAGTGTATCTTCTGCTAGTCATGTCTACATGATAAAAAAACATGGGGGTATTGGGGGGGTTGTTTGGGGGTAAGGAAGGGTGGATGAGGAAGTGGGTGGTGGGACATGGGGATGTTTTGTTTGTAAAGAAAAAAGGAAAAAATTAGACTCAAAATGGAAATGCCAATGTTTTTGTGTCAATAAAAATACTTTGAACAAAACAAAATTATGCATCACCCGCCACTGCGGAAAGCCAATGATTATGAATTTCCTGCTAAGTCTAACTAACTACATGCTTCACACTACATTTTTATCTCTTTAAATAAGGCCTTCAAATCCTACCAATTTGTCCATTCCACAAAACATCTCCCCAACCTTCTGCATGCCTACTGCCCATCTCCCAGAGAGAACCACAGTGAGTGGCCCTGTCTGAGGGCTCAACACTGCCTGACACAGGGCCTTCCTGTCTGGGCTAGAGTGTCTGCATGGCCTGCTTGTATGCTGAGTGGGGCTCTCTTCTCATGTCTGTCTCATCATAGAACCACTACACTGCAGACAAAACCACTTCAGTGAGAACAGTTTAACGCCATTACAAGCCTCTCATCACATTCTAACCTCCTCATCACACCCCAGCTCTCATACTCAATTTACTGTTTGAGGACTGTAATATTGTTTAATAAAGTGTATTGACTATGATTAGATTACTAGAAAAAAGATCACTTTTATTATGTGTTTCGTAGCCACCCACTCAGGTAATCTACATGTTACAGAGAAGAAAGAGATCCGTTCAGAAACAATGGGGAGGGAATATAGGGCATGTGAACAGTGCAATAAAGCATGCTTAGTCACATTATACTGTAGATGGTTTATAGATTTGAAACATTCTCACATTCATGTTTGTTATTGGAAGGGATTTTAAAATGGCTATTGCTCCTCCCAAGCGAAATATATAAAATATATACTAAAAGTATACTTAACTATTATATTTCTAGTATACTTGAGTTTAAATATACTAATGTATATTGATTGATATTAAAATGGCCCAGCTTAAATTGTACTAAAGTTGTATTTAATATACTAAAATTGTAAATGATGTAGGTTTTAAGCATATTAAGTATACTTGACATATGTATACTTATAATATGAAATGTACTTTCAACACACTTGTAATGTAATGTCATATTCAAAGCGACGGTCAAATAGTAAGAAAGTATACTATATATTATAATAAATAATTCATAATGTGTCACTAGCATATTTCTGTGTATACTAAAAGTACACTTAAATTAGATAGAAAATGCATTGGTATTTACAGTATGTACTTTTAATATTACTTTTAATATTCAACATTTGTTAACACATGAAGTTCCATTGAGGTTGAGAGGGGCATGCCATGGAACCATGCAACTCTGTAACTCTGTAACTCTTTAACTCTTGCAGAAGGTCCCCTACCAAGCAAGGAGGCCCATAGGCTTCTGACTTGTACATGCATACCTTATCTTGGTCCTAATTATGGTCCTCATTTTTTGCATTTATGATTAGCAACTTAATACACAAGGGATAACAGTATAATCTAAGTCTAAGAATCTAAGTATACAAAACTGAAGGGGAGCACAGTTAATACATAATCTCAAAATGAGCACTGAATCCAATAAATAACCAAACTATAAGCTTTGTTGTTAACAAAAGCTTACATTTGAGATAGGAATGCTGGGTAATATGTAACATTTTATTCTGAACATACTTCATTACATATTGTTTATTGGGATTTTTTCAGGATATTCTACAAATTGTTTTTGTTCAAAGCTGTTGCTGAGATGGTTTACTCATGGCCTAAGATGACCAAGATATATGTAAAGTTGAATGTGACATTCTTCTGAAGTGAAATAAATGTATACATTTAATTGCACTGTTGTCACCATGTGCTTTCTAGATTTTCAAATGACATTCCAACCCTGCACAAACCAGCATAAGAGAAAAACTGCTCAAACCAGCATAAGATGTTCTTGCCAGTGACATGCTGGTCTATGCTTTTCAGCAGGACTATCTGTTGTGTTTTTTTTACTGAGCTGCCCTTGGCCAGGTCAACTGTCTGGTTAAATAAAAACATACTTTCAAGAGGTATATTGGATTGAAAATAATGTACTTTTTGGAAATTTACTGAAATACAAATGAGCAGAAATGAAATGAAAATATATTTTAAATAAGTATATTTGATAACTAACTTTCAGACATTATGAACATGAACATGTCATGAACATGACAATGAGTTCAGTGTTCTTCAGTGGCCTTCCCAGTCACCGGATCTGAATCCAATAGAACACCTTTGGGATGTGGTAGAACGGGGGTTTCACAGCTTGAAAGTGCACCTGAAAAATCTGCAGGAATTGCGTGACGCAATCATGTCATCATGGACCAGAATCTCAAAGGAATGTTTCCAACATCTTGTGGAATCAATGCCATGAAGAACTGAGGCTGGTTTGAGAACAAAGGGAGGCCCTACCCAGTATTAGTATAGTGTTCCGAATAAAATTCTTGGTGGGTGTATATTCAAGTAGATTCTCAATAAATATATGGAAGTTCAACATCAGTACAAATTAAGTATACTTTCAATAAATATAGAAAAACATTAATATATTTGAGGTATATTAAGTACACATTAAATTTTTCACTTGGGCTGTTTGAACTGGAATTCAAGTATCTTGAAAATCAGTTCTTTTGTTTTCGGGAAACACATTTTGCGACAACCACCTTGAAATAAAAATATGCCAATATCATGCATACTGTACAACTCACCCACTGTATGCAGCTACAACAAACTATCATACCAACTACTGTAAGCTACTATAGCTACAGTACCCTCATTGCTAAACATTGCATATCAATCCTTGTACTGACACTTTTTACGGGACAACCAAGTGTAGTTTTGATCCTCCCATCTAACCAGCCACTACACTGGAGCAGCCGTTGTTATCAAAGGAACCACAAATCTAAGAACCATAAATCTCTGCAACACAGACATCACTAGCCATTGTTCCATGTTTCCATATAGTATATATGATGTGTCCAGACAGCCGAATGTAATTTACTGTACAGAGGACAGATTCACAGGCTTTTCACGTCTGTATATGAGAGTCTGTATATGAGAGTCTCATTTCATTTTAGCACCCCATATGGTATCACAATTCAAAGTGGCACCCCTCACCCCCAGCTGCTTATGACAACAAAATTGGCACTGGGCTCAATATTGTTGACCGTGTTGACCAGACTGTCTGTCAGTTGCCATCAGGAGAGGATGTGACTGAATTTAATTGGTCCATGTGACTTGAAAAACACAGAATGTAGCCAATTCTATTTAGGCAAGCATACTCTGGATTTTTAAACACCCTGATATCAACCCCGGGTAAACTCAGTCTGCAGCTGCAGAATTCAGAGGCATTTTTGCTGTTTTTACCACGATTATGCCTGGTCACTGCAGAATATTTGTCTACTCTGATCGCTACTGATGTACATAGGGCACAGACAGGATCTAAAAATATATAACAGGATGACTGCCTGGAGATTAGTCATGATTTTCCCCAAAAAAGTATACTTAAGTGTATTAAAAATAGATTAAAGCAGTAATTAATATGTTTAAAATATATTCATGTTTTTCTATACTTATTTAAAGTACACTAAAGTTGTACTGACTTTTGTGTACTTACTCAAAGTGGACTTTAATTTCATTCTCTTAAATTTGACAGGCTAGATTGATAGACTGTCTCCTCAAGGTTATCTTCCAATATGAGGCCATTGTGAAGAAGGAAAAACGAGTGCCACTGAAAGAAGCGTGATGAAATTGAGCCCACACATAGAGAGGCATTTGTTCCTCACAGTTGATGCTTTGGCAGATAAGCATGGCATAGCCATAGCAATACACTATGTTATTCCTCTACTGTCCCACCTTTACACCTCTCTCATCTTGCACTATTGTTACACAATCCATCTCTGACGTGCTGTTATTCCTGCATGAATCCACACACACAATAACATTTGGGAATTTTCTCTCTGAGGAGATGGGCCTATAGTGCCCGACAAAGGCTTCAAACTAACCAAATGATCTCTACTGGGTGTTCCTCAAAAGGTATTATAGCTATCTGGGGAAATCATCTTAAATGGTCTTGCCCCAAATGTCAAAGCAAATGTCAAAATCTCATTGTACAAAAAAAAGTCACACCACAGGAGAAATATAGGGTGTACATTTTTGCTTGTGTGTAATTTTGTGTTGGCACGCACAAGGATATTGCAAAAGAATGTGGGAGAAATGTCTGATCTTTGCATAATGTGGAGCTGAAGAGGAGAAGATACTTATTACAACAGGAGGTGGGAATTTTTCACCATCTGATTTATATCAGGTGTAAGACCATGGATGGGTAATTTCACAGATGAAGGCATTTTTATTACAGAGCTCTGGTGTTAGCCAAAATGATAGCCCTGCTTATTTGTTTACTGAAGTTTACCCTTTCTTTTGTCTAGTGCTGGAATGTTTATTTAGGCTCTTCTCCAGCACTAGAGTTTCACTTGGAATTTGGAGTGGAAGGCTGCATAAAGATGCAGGCTACAGAGATGCACCTAGGTAATGGTCAGAGGGTCACACAATCAAGCACTCACTCTCCCACAGTTTAGTCACCAGAGAGAATGGATATCCTTCACATTATTAGAGTTTGGTGCAGACACAACTGTGTTATAACACAGCTTCAAAGCACCTCCATACCATGTAAGAAATATGAAAGGGGCCTGATATCTAACAGATTTCATGGGGGTTGATTGTATCAACATAATGTGTAAAGATCATCGTGGTTAGAACAGGTATCAAAGACTCAAACTAGCCCACCATCACATCTGCTGAAGTACAGAGCTCAGCTTGATGGTGTTCTTCAACGTCCATTGAGACGCTTCATTCTGCTGTCAATAACAGTGCTGTGCATGAGAAGAAGACTGAGTGGGAAAATGGTGGAGGCAGGCATGAGAGGAGTAAGAAGTTACAAACAATAGCATTAGACTTGGCGGTTAGATTGCATAAGCAAATAGCTGCAGGGAAAACGTAACATTTTTCCTGGCAGCATACATGAGATTGTTGGGGTGAAACTAATTGTGCATTAAGTATTTATGACCGTTTTCGAGAGCCAATGTACACAACACTGTGATCTGCAGTAGCCCAGTCATCTGGAGTGGATCACCTAGCTGATATGTAAACAGGGGGATTGGAGAGAAGATATGGAAGACAGAGAAGAGCATCCAGGTTGGATCATGCAGGCTCCATTGGGTGGGTAGATAAAAGGATAGGCTAAGGGACAGGCACGCTGTTATCACGAGACTACAGACCCAGCACCCCACGCATTCATTGCAATCTCCAGGGATTTTAAGCATGTCACCCGGACAAAAACACTGGCAACGTTCTCCCAGTTTGTGAAGTGCCCCACTAGGGAGAACAAAACACTGGATCTGTTATACAGACAGACAGACAGACCACAACCTAGTCCACCTCAAGCCCATGTATGAGCCTCTAGTCCAACAGCACTCTGTGACCACTAGGACTGTGAGGAGGTGGACACAGGAGGCTGATGAGGCTCTGCAGGATTGTTGAGACAACAGACTGGGAAGTTCTCTGTGAGTCACATGGGGAGGACATTGACGGTCTTTCACATTGCCACTAGAAGGGTGTGGTGTTTTCCCAACAACAAGCCTTGGATTACAAGTGACCTAAAGGCCCTCCTCAACGACAAGAAGAGAGCCTTACAGGTCTGGTGATAAGGAAGAACTGAAGTGGGTGCAGAGGAAGCTCAAGGAGAAGCTGAAGGAGAGCAGGCACACCTACAGGCGGAAGATGGAGGACAGCCTGCAGGACAACAACACAAGTGAGGTGTGGAGCAGTGTGAGGAAGATCACCGGCTCCTGTGTCTTCATCAGTATGGCTCAGGTGAAAAGAGAGTGGATCTCATCATACTGTAGATGTCACACTGCACCTTCAGGGTATTTCTGGATAGAAGTGCTGTTTTGTATCATACAGTATCTATAGACCGTGATGCTGTCAGAGTCTTACACTGGCTACAAAAAGGAGTACTGCAGCACCCATGCCTCTGTCTGTATCTGACAAAGAGCTGTTGTTTTCCCAGCCTTTTCTCTCTTCACAGGCCAGCCAGGTCTTTGGCTTGCAGCAGCAGCTGCGGAGGCATTAGAATCAAATTATGGGAATATTTGTTCTGTGCGCTGTCGATATGGTCTGAGCATTGATTCTGTCCATCCCTTCTTCCTGTAGAACCTCTGATTCTCATTTCCTGGACACATGATACGGTATCAAAGTGCTTTATGCATGCATTCCTTAACCACTGCCCATGCCAAATCTAGGACCCCACCACTGGATTCATATCTGGTTGTGAGGAGTAGGATTTAAAATCCAAGGTGATGTAGATGAAAGTTCCCCCCCAAAAAAAAATGGTTCTCAGAGCCAAAATCAAGAATCCCTTTGATATTCTCCTCAGTGACCAGGGCAGCTCCTTGATCTCAACATTTATGGATTTCCTAAATCTATTTCAATACTTCATGATATGCACTTGCATAGTCAGTACCATACAGCCAGATTTCAAAGAGTGAAACTTTCCAAAAGCCGTTTATATGCTCTCTTATGTTGTCGTCATACTGTAGGTACTGTATGTGTGCTTCAAGCCAACCATGACAAACAAAAAATAAAACTGTTAACTTCCAGATCAGAGAGGAAGTAGAAGCCCATTTGTCATGGATTCTCATGGAGTCTCAGACACAGCGGGGGTCTTCACTACCGTGTCAAAGCAGAGAGAGACAGAGAGCTTGGCAGGTCTCCATACTACCGCTTCTGGGGAATGAAGGAGAGACAGTTGCTCAGAGTGCTGAACAGGGGAACCAGGGAGAGAGGATCCCATTATCTATAGGGATTTAACAATTCAACCTTGAGTAAGCATGACAAAGATACACACACTCTCATACAGTGAAATATTACCTGGAATATGGTATCATGGACACTTTTTGTACTCTTTGTTCAATATGTTGTAATGGCCTTCTATTAATGTAACAGCCTTTTTTGAACAGTAGCTTATTTTTGCCAGCATGGATGCATTAGATGGATTATCAGATGTCTACCAATGCAAAAGTGCAAGCAAGGACACAGAGGTCATTGAGACATATAACATGCATGAGCTGAGCATATAATCTTTTGTGGGCCCAATACTGTATCTTGATAATGATTTCAGTAACAAAAATAAGTCATTGACATTTACTGAAATCACTGCAATCTATGAAACTACTCAAATGTGAGCCCATGTCTGAGAGGTACTAATTCTCGCTGAGGTCTGGAAAATATTTTTCCTCCATTACAAATCAGTGCAGGCTGATACCTGCAAATTGGTGAAATTGATTTGCCATGTCGCAGACAACCGCAGACAGCAGAGTCAGCTCTGCAAATTACACATATGTTATGTGAAAAATAAAGCATGAGGTGTAGGAAGAGAAAATAAATACGCAATTTAAACATGTTCTGTTTTTCATCTCTGGCTGACCTATTGTTCTGTAACCGAAATCTCAGCCAACAGTGCAATTTGCATCATTGAGGCATCAAGTTGAGGTTTGCTGATATTTTTTTATATTACTATATACCATATCAAACAGACGATTATTGAGTATGGCTAGTACATCAATTCATTAATTATGAATGGCCAATTGTGTATTTCCATTGAAGATTGCATGAGTATTGGGATATGGATAATGCCTATCCGAGAAAATGCAGAAGGTCAAAGAGTGCATAAGTGGGCTAAGGCATGCTAATAGTTTCTAATCAGTTCTCTTGAGGTTTTTAGGTTAAGTTAAAAAAATCTGATGAAAAGGCCCACTTCGTTGTCTTGGCTTTCTGATTCTCTGATTTGCTACGCACTTATCTCAGACTTGGCAGTCACTGGCGACAAGACCTAGAATGGGAATGATCCTGCTTGAGTATAAATAGTTTCCATGTGTAATTTAACCTTTTCCTGGACACACACACTGTGTATCATCTACCCTCTTAAACCCACATTTTAACGTATTTCCTTTTATTTTCTGGATAAATCTGGCCTTTTATTTTCTGGATAAGTCGGGCCTGCACTAATGCAATGTGTTTCATTAAGATGTAATGAAAGGTGTGTGTGCGTGTGTGCGTGCGTGTGTGCGTGCGTGCGTGCGTGCGTGCGTGCGTGCGTCTGTGTGTGTGTGAGGAGTGAGAGGAGACTGGCTGGGGAAGTGATGTGGCGTGTAGCCAGATGAATCTGAGTCTTACAAGAAAAAATGGGTGGCTTTGTTCCAGGAGCAGATACCAGCTTTGCTCTCAAATCCCTACTGGCCCAGACTGAAATTTCAGCCATGTAAAGAGACCGGGAGCGGAGCAGGGCCCGACAAAAGATGACATTGGCTTGTAAGTTTTACGCGATGACGCTCAGGGGGATTCCATTATGTGGCTGTCACACAGTGTTAGGCGAGACACCAAACACTTTCATGTGTGGATTAACGTTTACCCATCGCAGATAATAGATATTTGCCTTCACTAATCCATTCCCCCTATTGATTTTTTTCCTTTAATAACTTCTTGCAAGCAAGCACATTTTAATAAGAGCAAGAATGCTGACATCTAAGAAGTTGTTACAAAGGGTTGTGTTTGACAAAGATAAGCAGCTTAATTTTTCCATGTATTGATATATATGATCTGATATCACTTGAGTGACTTAGTATATTTCATTTCTCATCATATGTTTTTTAAACAGAAATAATATGATTGCAATTATGATACATCCTAAGTGTTATTCATTTTAAGGGACCTTTGTGTTGTTAAATTAAACTGGAAGCCCTTTATATTATTAATCAGCACTGCAGCGGACTATTTCTAGCCTACTGTATGAGTGGAGATGCACTTCACAGTTCCTCTTTTAGACTTTCCCCCATGCTGAAAAGACAAATGGATTATACTAGCTTTTAAAATGACCTTTCTTTGGCTTTCCAGTGACTTAATTGACTTGAAATAACCAAACGCAAATAGATACCATACTAGTGGAATTTGACAAAGATTAGCTTACAGTACCTGTGACCTGGGGAGAGCAAAAGGCTTAGTGTGCCAGTGATGTTTATTTACAATAATAATGTCTTTTTAAGGTATAGGGTTCAAAGGGATTACAAATGCAATGATTTCACTGCGGTTTTAAATAAAACGATTTGCTGCATTATATCAGTGACACAAAAGGAGATTTACAGAAAGCTTCCCTTCAAAAGAGAAGCTAAGTGCACGCAGTAAACAGCTTACTTGATGAGAGCCAGCCAGAAATGAAAGGAATTATGGGAATAATGCAGAGGTAGTATCTTAAATATGTTTGATGATTCAGAGTGGTTTCAGATAAAGGTAAGTAGATAAGCTTCCAACTAAACTTTTTGCTAGCATATGCTCTTCATACCAGCTAATGAAAAACATGGCCGCCTCCACTAAGCAGCCATTTCCTCCCTCTCTGTGCTCCCACTTCCCATAACCCCATGTGAAGACATTACGAGACACTAAGTATATGCCTTAAACCAGTCACATCCAATTGTTGTCTTCATCAAATTCCATTCCATCTAAGGGGGTGTAACATAAGCTGCATTTGCTCTCAGAACTGTCCTGTCATTGTCTACAAAGCTCCTCAGCAACACTTCTGACACTTAAACACTTACCAAAAGAAAGTGAAACAGCCTGAATCAATGAAAAACCTTGTAATGGATTGATGTTATACAAACTGCAGGATAGAATATCAACAGTAAGTTTCCAATTTTCATACATTTCTTTAGAAATGGGCTGGGTAGAATATGTACTTACTTGGCAGTAGCAGAGTCATTAGGGGAAAACACTGGCCTGATATGTGTTCTATAATTAGCGAACAGCCAGGCAAACACAATGTATTAAGTTGCTGAAATAATATGGAACTAGTTCCAGCATTTATCATCATTCAAATATTTCCCCACTGGCTTGTCCATTATCCAGGCTACCTTTTGGTTTTTGCCCAGCCCACAATACAAATCGCTTTCTCTCTGTCTATGCTAAACTGATTTAGTCATGGCTGCCTTTTCCGATAAAGCTATTGAATAATGAGTGACCAATGGCTAATATAAATATGGACTGTAAATGATGTTGTGTTGGGGCCTTAGGCTGGTGGGGTTATACTGTAATGTGTGTGTTTTGTAATTAGAGATGGTGGTCATGCAGTCAAAGGTGAAATTAAATGAAATTATTTCAATAAATCCACTCTTGTGAAAGAGGCCTTGTACCGGACGCCACACAAGCACTATAGCAGTCCTTGATTTAACAAGCAATAACAGAGAGCACTGCCAAGCCCAGTAATATTCTCAACACATGGGTTTGGGTGGTTTCCGCCCGAGACATAAATGTGACATATAGCTCAGGTTTGTCCAACAAATCTCAGTCTCTCAATGTGATGCATCTCCCTGCATCCTGTTGTAGATATCATGAAATCTCTGTATACTTTTAAGCATAACTGCTGTTTCAAACAGATTACTTCAGAGATATTCAATGCTCAAGGGAACTTTTTGATTTGGTGTGTGGTTTTTCATGTTAATCATGCACATTGTTGCAACAATTTAGCGTGGAAATGTTTCTGAATCTGTTTTGACATCAAAGAGAGAGTGAACTTTTGATAAACTCCATAAAGCATTTCCAGTAAATAAGATCTATTGTTTAATGTAACATTTAGAAATACCCTTGTCATCAAATTGTAATGACTTCAACAGCTCACAAAAGTGCAGTTATGACTACATTCGCTTGTGCAATACTTTAGAGTGAGTTCATTTTGCTCCTCTGATGTATAATTTCATGCAATTAGCACCGAGCACTATCTTTCCATATCCTTCAGGACGATCAAAGATACAGTACAAAAAGGAACACCTGTTTCCCTTGGTTTCACCATCATTACACTCATGTTTGCCCTGGGGGAATGGATTGATGTAGAATGTTAGCTATTCAGGGGGGTGTATTTGACAGCTGGATGCAATGAATTCCTAGTTAGAAATGTTGTAAAGATTATATCTCGAGGAATTTGCTCTGCTCGCACAAAAAGGAAGGTGTGTGCATGTGTGCAAGAGTGAGTGTGAGTATGAGTGTGTATGTGTGTGTGTGTCTGCGTGTCTGCGTGTACGCGCATTCGTGCCTGTGTGTGCGTGTGTTTTTTTAAGGAGTTTCAGAGCAGGTTTACTGGGGACAGGATTGCACCTGAGCGTTTGGGTACGTTCTTGTTTTATAGCTGACAGACTGTGCCAGGGAAGGTTCATGTTCTAACCCTAACCCTAACCCTAACCCTAACCCAATGCCATATCTCTTTCATCTCACCTCTCACCTCACATTCTCTATCTGCAGCACATGAAAAAAGCTCACTGCTGCGAAAACACTGGGCGCTAAGCTGCCTCTCGACAGAGTTCCATGACCAAGCTTTTTACATTCACTGTATTAGTCTAACGCTTAGTATCCACTCCAGTCTAGTCAGCAGCTCCTACCAGCAAGAGAACCTTTCACCAAACAAATGCCCACAGTCAATGCTTTCATTTAATTTAATACCATTATATAATGACCCCTCTGGGTCTGATTAATTCCTGCCTTTGTGGTTCGCCACATGCCTTCAAAAAACAAACATTGTGCTGATAAATTCCTCTCCCCCTTAAAACAAAAGTGTTGAATGAGAGGTAAAAGTCCATGCACACACAGTTAGGCTCTCTTGTGGCTTTGTGAGTACGTAAGCCACTAGTGGGGATGTGTGACTGTGTGCAATAGAAAGGCCAGGAGCAGCCGAAACGTTGGACTGTGCCAGCTCTTGCGTCAGTCCCATCATAACTATTATTATTGACTTTCAGGGAGAGCCAACGTGCCCCTCTGTTTCTCTTCACCAGGGGCCAGACAATGACATTAGTGTCACAGAATGTCACCTTGTAACTAGGTAAAAATGTGGTGAGGTGTGATGAAATGCATTGCAGTGCATTGTGCCATAGAATACAGTATATGATACTCTCCCCTCAGCCTTCTTAATTCACAACCTTTCTCATCTCAAAAGATGACAGTAATTACTGTAAAATTCAAAGTAGGCTAGACATGTTTTATTTTGTTCATGCAAGGTCACTTTGTCACAAAAAGTATTGAAAGTGTTTCCATGTGTCTCTTAGTTGTTTCAAATGTTGAAAAAGACCCCACAAATCATGCTTTTTGTTACATTATTGAAAGTCTTTCATTGCTGTCATTCTTGGAAGCTGTATATATAATACAAGTTCAAGGAGAAGCAGTTATAATTTGTATAATTATCCAGAGCACTTTTTATGGGTTTACCTTGAATGCACTTCAAAATGACTACAATCTGTGTCTAGGAGTTTTTCTTCTTTCCTCAACTAGTCTCCTAGGCCATGATTCAACCCAAACTTCATCCATCCTATCCTTCAATCCTTGAATAAATCAGACCCCACCCTCTTATCTCTCTTGTTCTCTATTCTAATATGGACTATTAATTGGACACAAAGCAAGGTCTGAATGTAGTTAATTGCTGGTATCCCAAAGGTTTGGCCCTGTCTGATGTTTTATTCAGGCCCCCAGATGGAGGTTTTTCAGGCCGGCTGTGAGAGAACATAATCCCTGACTCACTCTGCCACCCCCACCCCCACACTCTGCCACTCCCATCCCCACACTCCCACACACCCACACACCCACCCCCACACTCTGCCACCCCCACCCCCACACTCCCACACACCCACCCCCACACTCTGCCACCCCCACACCCCCACACTCCCACACCCCCACCCCCACACTCTGCCACTCCCATCCCCACACTCCCACACACCCACCCCCACACTCTGCCACCCCCACCCCCACACTCCCACACACCCACTCCCACACACCCACCTACACACAGACACACACTCACACACACACACACACTCACACATACCCTCCCTCCTCATCTGCCTGGCTCCTGTGGTTTCAGGACAGTGATGTCACCCTGGCCAGGCCTGGGTACCTTGGATGAGGGACGGAAGCCTGTTAAGCCCCCTCGCGCAACAGAGTCAACACCTCCCCATGGCCCCTCCACTCCACTGTCTGGCCCTCCGAAGACCTGAGTTGCTCTCTGTGTGGGAGATGGTTGGGCTAGGATGTTTTGAAATGGGAAGGAAGGATCTTCCTCTTGTTTGCAACCTTGAATAATCACTTAATGTTTTCTAGTAAACTGGTAATTTGAGTGTATGTAATGCATAGTTTGGATTTCAAATGTAAGCATGGCCAATTAGGATTGAAAAGAGTCGCTTGAGTGCTTTTGATACTGTGCTTAAGGTCCAGATATAGGTTATACTAACGTACAGTAAGAGTATTACTGTAACTGTTTACACCATTTGATATACAGTAATCCAACAGCCCGACAGTATACACAATAATCACATTAGTGCATTATTTACAAAATACTCTGTAATCTCTGACATTAATGCTTTTTCTTGTTAACCTTATAACATGATGTGGATAATATGTTCTTAGCTTCACCATTATACTGAGTTTCTTTCCTCCATAAATTATGAAAATCCTGTCTACAGAAACAGGAGGTAAAGTGAGGGGGAGACGTTCAGGCTTGGAGCGCTGTCAGTTAAAATCCAACAGGAAATTGTGCATCCCCCTAAATGTCTACCTCCACCTTGGGCAACAGCCAAGAAAATAAAGACGAGGAAACATTTCGGTTCCTGCATTTTATACCCATGATATAGGAAATCTACACTAAAACTAGGGAAAATGTGACCAAATCTAGGTCATTCTAGCTATGAGTCATTACGTAGGTTTATTTTGTATTGTGTCTAGAGCCTAGATTCAAGGCACACAATCAGCATTGTGTTTGAAATGCAAAACTGTCAACAATGCAGCATGTCCCACATTGAAATATGGAGTGTGTGAATGACTGGCTTAGTATAGTAATCTAATTGTGTCTGCGTAGGCTGTATGACAGTTTGATGCTGCTGTGTGTGTGTGTGTGTGTGTGTGTGTGTGTGTGTGTGTGTGTGTGTGTGTGTGAGAGAGAGAGTGTGTGTGTGTGTGTGTGTGCGTAACAACAGGGTTGTTTAAGGATACATGGGACAGCTGCCGTGTTGTGTTCACAGTGAGAGGTGGAAGTGTGTGATGGTGGTGCAGATTACTATGGTATCTCAGAAAACACTCAAAAACACTGTAGGGGGCTGTCCTGCCATTATGACTGATTTCACTGCATCCCTCAGTGGACTTTCTCCAAAACTTCCAGAGGCGGCAGGAGGAAAGGAAACAATATTTCAGAATTCAAGCTCCCTGAATAGACTTTTTATGTCTGACCGTTTCTCCATCACTTCCATTGTACTTCCACAGTTTTCCTTCGCTGGCAGTGAGACACATGCAACAAACACACTCAATGTCACTCCCACTACTACAAGAAAAGGTTTCAAGACAAAAAAAGGTTTCAAGACAAACCCCAGGCCAGATACACACGTACAGAATTTAAACTCACAGCTGCTTAAACGTGATTGCTGTGTTCTCAGGTCTGTGGTTTAGAGCATGCATACGTTTAACCTTGATCTCATGAGTGGTCAGTGAAATTGTGTATTATCTTAAACTATATAAATTGATGGTTTAGATTATAGAGACAATTCTCCACAATGAATTAGGCCTAGGCCAAAGTCATGGCCAATGGAGAACGGTTCGTTTTCAATGTTGTTAATATTAACTGAATTGAAATTGCATGAGCAACAATCTGAAATATAATTTTTATTTCCAAGGACTGAGAAAATAAAGATGGAATTGTAAATTATTATCGTAATTATCATAAATTGTAATTTGTATTCGATGAAATGGTTGCAAAAAATTGACAGAGGGTTTTCTCTAACTATGTAACTATATATACTTATACTATATAACTTGCTTGGCTATGACTTGCTCTTGGACGGTTGGATAACTACTGACTCGCTGTCTCTGAACAGCTGAGCCCTTGGCTAGCTTTGACAAACTAATTTTCTCACATCTTGTGTGAGAGATAATAATGTCCTGTTTGCAGGAGGGTTGGCTAGCACAGTTTGTGAGCAGTTTTTAGTTCGACATAATTCCTGGTTAGTTACCTTGTGTAATGAACCTAGGTCCCTAGTGTAAGCTTCAGCAAACAATTGGGACGGATGGCTAGTTAGCACGTTTGACGCAATTACAATTTGAGCACACAGCTAATCTGACAGCTGTAGGATCCTACGCTTCGCACAAACAGAACTAGCTCAAGATAGAAACGTTACCAGTTGGTCCCAGACAACTGGCACGTTAGTTATCTTCTACCATTTAGTATAGCTTCATTGCTGTATTGTTTTGGTGTGTGGGCAACGTTTCGGTTGTTGGCCCTGTTACGGTTGTAGTGCATGTGTCAACCCCCTTAATAACCACTGTCTTTATTTTCTGCCGCAGGAAACATGGCTCACGGTTTGGGTCTCGCAGTCTGAACTCATGGTTCAAGGTTCATACTGCCATCCCAAAGGTGATCTATCTCAATGCCGCTGCTGTGGCAGACACAAGTTGTGAAGACATGTGAAGTGCTGCTGAAAGCCACCACAAGCCACGGCAAGAGCTGTGAAGGATGTTTGAAAAGATCTATGCTGACATTATTGGTGTTCCCTCCAAATAAAAATGAGAGAGAATGGTTTGTGATGCTTTGCCTTAACAGCTTGCTTCGTCAGATACATTGGCAAAATGAGTTCATTATAGCAGCTCATGAATTACAAATATGAATTGAATTGATGAGTGGAAATGGTTTAAATATCAGGTTATTTTAAAAAGGACCAAGCAATGGGACCAACTCATGTTTTTCAAATATCCTTATCTACTCTAATACTGTCTTCATGCATTCATCTCGCAATTTGACAATGGCTTTGATAATGCAATCTATGGATTACGGAATAAATTTTGAATTACAGAATTTTCATGCAAGACAGGAGTAAGGACAGTGGGATTGGGACTGGATAGAAAAGTAGGCTACAGTAGGCTAAATAGGACAGCAGAAGATGGCTGTAACATCAGCCCACAATTGATGACAATTCGCTCACCATCCCCCATTCTAGCCCTATATTGTAATTCGCTGCCCATTACAGACCCATGAAACACTCCCTTTGATAAGAGAGATTGTTCTGTCTGTATAAATTACTGACCCGGCCCCCTCCTCCAGCATTGAGCCCACTAAATGTTTTTATTTGTTCCATTAAGGACAGTGTCTTCATTAAGTTCTTTAAACTTTTAAGAAATGATATCTATTTAATTTGTACAATGACTTGTTCTGTAAAAGCATGCTCCCTATACACTAAGTTGCGACGTTTCAGCGAAACCAATATCTCAGAATGGATCATCAGTTGCATAAAGTTGATGACAAATTCGCTCAGAGACAGGATCACACCTCCGCCCAACCCGCTCCTAGATTGGTGCATATTACCCATTTGAAACAGACTCCCTTTGAAAAGAGAGGTTATCTTGTCTGTAAAAATTAGACCCCATACAGGACCATAAATGCTCCATGTTTTCCTCGATAGCAAAATGGATTCGGCACAGACCTGGGCCTGACCCCCTCTGAAGTTCGAGTCGAACCCGTGAAACGGATCCGTATCCGAGTCCAAATGCACAATGGGCCAGACCGAACCTGGCGATGTGGAGGCCATTGTTGAGGCTTACTCTACATACCGTCATTAGCGCTGTCAGTACTGCCGTTACAGGAAAATCAAAAACCCAGCAATGGCACAACATTTGTGATGCTGTAAATATCATGTCAGCGGAGGGACGCACAGTATATTGATTTGATTTTGGACTGGGTTTTATCTCAGACTGCTGCTCTGGAGCCACTAGTGCTGAGGAAGCTGCTTATATCATCTCTGTTTTGCTCCAACCCAGCTGTTTCTTCTCACCAGGATTTATCCAGCTATCTGATGCTGATGCTGAAGGTCTTTGATGTGCAAGCGAAGAGAGGCGCAGAGTCGAGGGGGGATCACTATGGCTCTGGTGACCCCAAATGTTATCTCCAATCAGCCTGTTGGAGTTCAAGTTTAAACAAATGGGAAGGATTGCTTTTGCTTTCCTTTGGACGCCAGCAAGCAGGCCATCTGTTTTTTGTTTTTTCTCTCCTCGTCTTGGTTGTGACTAATACAAGTTAATAACATATTTCCTCTCAAAAGCTAAGGAAGATGTTTTGTTTCTCTCATTGGATTATGGCTCTCGAGTGAGTTACTGCCTGTTGTGTATGTTTGGGCCTTAGCCTAATGAGCCGCCTCTGAATATCCCCTGTACCAAGTAAGTTCACAACAAAAGAATCCCACAACGATTATTTCAAACACTTTTATCAAAACAACAGCTTGGAACCTATCAAAGCGGAACAAAATTCGAGAGGTCTGTCACGGCAACATTTTTTCTTTTCTGGTTTGACTGCTGGAGAAAATGAGCAAACACTTGTTTCTGAGGCTTCACAAATGATTATGTCATAGTCCCTTGCCTGAAGGTTATCCCGTGGTCTCGGCTTTGCTTTTATGACTAATGTACACTTAATCTTCTACAGATGAAGTGCTCAACTTGTTCCAGGATTTTTCCCTCTTTTCTTCACACTAACAATGCTGCCAAACTTAACAATAAAGACCATTATTCTATTCGAAATGACTGTGGTTTTTATTTCATTTTCCCTCTCTACTTTTTATTTTTTACTTAATGCTCCTCAGTTCACTTCATTGGTCTTCTCTGGCATACGTGAGCCGGGATCATCATGAATTCATAAACTTTTATCCGTCTCTGTATTTTCTTCATTATCCTGTTTGATTCTCTGGAACTGCATGGAGTGAAGTTTTTCCTTTCCTACAGGAATAGCAAAATGGATGGACAGGACATAGGAGAGGGTTGGATGAAGACACTGAGAGAGCATTAGCAGTGAGGTGGATAGAGAGTGAGTTTTTGGGGGATGTGTGTGTGTGTGTGTGTGTGTGGGTGGGGGGGCGGTGGGTGGGGGTTTGGTGGGGGGTGATTTAACACTTGTTTGTCATCTGAGATGCCTGTGTACAATAAGCTACACACCGTGCATGACAGACTGTTTTGACCAGACAGCCTACAAGGTCGTAAATCATGACACAGCTGGAGGTGAGAAATATGTGTCTGAGAAACAAGAATATGATGAATGGACAATTTCACCATGATGACAACACACAAGAACACATTGTCAAAACCATTTACTATTTAGTTCTGCACTGCTAGGAGGACATTGCTGACTTCTCAGCATTTGCTGACTTCTTTTATTGAGTAATAATTTACCTGATTCAGCAGCGGCACCATCATCATATTTTGAAAAACTGCCCATATCTATACAAAATGTACACTGTTTGATGACTTTTGTATATATCTGGCATATTCCTGTAAATGAAAATGTAATTAACAGTCAAAGTGATTTAGGAACACCTATGTTCATAACAATATAACTGTAGCAGGCTTAAACCTATTCCCTCATTCAAACTGTCATCACTGATATAAATCTCATCCTTTTCTTCATGGCCTAAAGGGTGTTATATCCCTCAAACTTTCCCTTCACAAAATCTGTAACAGGCACTATTTTCTTTGGTGTACCCATTATATAGATTTATAGTTGGTGGTTTTGTGTTTAGGCTTTGTCAACCCCTAAGGGCAAAACTTAGTTGTAGTTCCATAGTTATTTCAACTTTATCAACGTTATTACAGTATGTTGCATCGATGTAGATATGGTTGAATTGGCAAAAAGTCAATAACATACACAGTTTTTTTTTGCATTGAATATACACTCACCTGACACTTTATTAGGAACACCTATATACCTTCTCATGGTGGAGGTGGTGTAATGGTGTGGGGAATGTTTTCTTGGCACACTTTGGGCCTGTTAATACCAATCAATCATCGCTTGAATGCTACAGCCTATTTGAGTATTGTTGCTGACCATGTGCATCCCTTCATGGCCACAATTTACCCATCTTCTAATGGCTACTTCCAGAATAATAATGCACCATGTCACAAAACAAAAGTCGTCTCAAACTGGTTTCATGAACATGACAATGAGTTCAGTGTTCTTCAGTGGCCTTCCCAGTCACAAGATGAATCCAATAGAACACCTTTGGGATGTGGTAGAACGGGAGATCCACAGCTTGAAAGTGCACCTGAAAACATTGCATGATGCAATCATGTCATCATGGACCAGAATCTCAAAGGAATGTTTCCAACATCTTGTGGAATCAATGCCACAAAGAATTGAGGCTGTTTAAGAGCAAAGGGAGGCCCTACCCAGTATTAGTATAGTGTTCCTAATAAAGTGTTTGATGAGTGTAGATTTCAACTACAAATCAACAACACATTTTCAAGGCTTGGTTTGTTCCAAGTGGAATTCTAGTTTGTTGACAACTAAATCAAATATCAATCAATAATGGATGTTGATTTCAAGTTTATGTTGGTGGAAAGAAAGAACTGCAGCAGCACTTTTCTTTGGCGGTCTTTCAGTCAAATCTGATACTCTAGTCTGCAAGGTGTTGTGTGTGCAGCTGGGCTTGAGCTATAGTAAGCTGTTCGCTGTTAGGTTTAGACCCAGGCAGACACAGAAGGAAGGAGCTGTATCTACACATGCAACATATCTATCAATCTTGAGTCCTCCTCTCTTCTTCTTCCTCCTGGCTTGGATTAGTTCACAGGAGCAGAGGATGCCATGGTCTCTGCAATGTCCATATGCCTTGTAGTCTTTGAAGTGTGTTC
The DNA here is from genome assembly GCF_951799395.1 of Argentina silus. Classification (NCBI taxonomy): domain Eukaryota; kingdom Metazoa; phylum Chordata; class Actinopteri; order Argentiniformes; family Argentinidae; genus Argentina; species Argentina silus. The sequence continues at coordinate 20,891,465 of NC_139657.1, read as the reverse complement.
AGATCTGAGAAAATAATCAAGTGATCAGATGCTGGTCACGTTTTTTTGTATTTCTCTGCTTACTAAACCTGACTGTAGATAAGAGAGAATATAATATGTTGCAGGATATATTAAGTGAGATTGTGCAGCTATGGTATTTGGCAACAATCCAAACAGATCAAACTTTGTACTTGTATGTAAGACACATCTACAGATATTTGTGTTCCCAAGCAGAGGTAAAAGAGCAACAATGAGGTATTTTAATGGCGGGGACGATAATGGGCAGCATGACAAGCTTACTTACAGGACACTTAACTTAATGAGTAGTGACTAAGATACTGTACATTGTCATAGAGGACACAAGAAGACAACAGTGATTCCATAAGTGTTTCCTCTCCTCTTAGGCTTTGATGTATTATTGAGCCCACATGTCTCCTCCTGACCCCTGTGCCAGGACAACTGGGATGGAGCCCAGCCTATCCATAGATCAGCCTGTATCAGACCTAGCGTCATATGCCCTCCCCTCCCATCATGGCTGCTAAAAGAACGTGCTCTCTGTAATGTTGTAGACATGTAAACTAGGTTCCATTTTACGAACTGTTGAGCAAAGCTAATGTAAGGTACTAAACATGAATATGTTGGGTATGTTTTCCATTGGTTGGACTGAGCGAATCACAACAGAGCACAATGACTCCAAAATATGGTCGACAGAGGCCTGGTTTCCATCATTCTGTCATTTCAACTGCGGTGTTTTCTGTGCCTTTAACTTTTATTTATTTATTTAATTGAACCTTTATTTAAGCAGAGAAGTCATTGAGACCATGGTCTCTTTTTCAAGGGAGCCCTGCATTATACACAAGTACTACATAAATACCTACAGTATACTGTAGAAGGTTCCATAGCAACAAACTAAATGTGGATGAATTTCCATTGAATTTACTATGAAGCTATGATTAATGTTTGGCTTCTACACTTAAAAGTATTATTTTAAAAGCTGAAGAAAAGTCCTAAAAAAACAATAGATTTTTCATGACTGCCTGCATGAAGGTTGGAAACAGACTGAGATCTGGCCCCAAGTAGATTAGAGGAGAATAGAGCAGGGGAGTTGAGTCTGTCCAACATTGGAAGCCAGGGAAAAGCCCTTTCCCCTACATAGTGCTGCCAGAAACAGAAACAGAAGAAAGTCAGATCCAAGAAAAATGTATCTGTGCTTCACATGCATCTCCCATGAATAACCTGGCTGTATAAAAACACCTTAAAATGTTTTCCCTTTCATTTCTTTATCTTCTTACCCATAAGGAGAATGGCAGTGGACGCCTCCTGTGAAGGAAATCTTATCTAGGCTGAGCAGAGGTTCAGTTAATACAGAGGTAAGCTTCAAATGATTTCTTAGAGGGATATGATGACCAAAAAGGTGGGGTCATCTACTTTCATTCTGCTTTGGGCACTTTCAGCTGAGTTAAACAGCTTACAACACTGGTATGGTGCCTTTCCCTTGGCAGCAGTGGTTTAGAGCCTGTACCGAGACAAAGGGGGTGAGGAATGGGAGCTTAATTCAGGATGAAGGGCATGCTCTCTGGTCCTGGTAATCCTGTTGCTCCATGGGCCGTAAATCGGGTTTGTGGCGTCCATCTCATCTGACATTCCTGGAATACCGGCTCTCAGTCCAGAGGTGGAGAGTCACAAGACAGTGGTGGAGGTGGCCCCACTGATCTGTAGAGCCAGTGTAGAGGGTAGTCGATGAGAGAGAGAGAGAGAGAGATTACCTTATAATACTTACCAGCCACCTTCCCATCTTCTTCTATCACCTACAACCCATAGAGGACTCCATTGACCCACTCACAACACTATTCTTCACACAGTATTCTTCATCCCAAGGCTCAAGTAGTCCACTTACCACAGGGCCTCCTACTGTATATGTCTGCTACTGTACCCAATGGGTCAAAAGCCAACCCATACTAGCAATCTGTCAGGCTGAGACAAAACCTATATTTCCTTCTCATTCATATTCAACATGCATTTTTGCATAGGATTACTGAACAATTTTAAATCGCAGCACAGTTCTCTGTGATTATGTTTCAGTTTAATGTGCTCTATCACTGTAAGTGTGTGGGGAGGGGAGGATCTTAAAATATCTGAAATCAAAAAGGAATGGAATTAAATAGTTGTAATGCCATGAACAATGCCTAGATCTTGAATCCACCAAACAAACAAATATTCTCTGGACTACTGAGACAAATCCTGTGTAATAATGAGTACTCGTGCAGAGGACTTAATTGCATGACTCAGGACACAGGCTTGATCCAAATAAATACTTTTACTTGCAAAAGGGTTCGGTACACAGGTGGGCAGTCAATAAGTAGCGCATATCCAGAAAGGGGTAATAATTTATAATAATAAATAAGTTTCTCTGTTTAAGTGGTTATGCGCTCAAAAACATCAGTAAACATTTCTGTTTCATGTTTCAGGCAGAGTAAAACAGAAAAGCCTCAGAGATATAGGATGAGGAGTGTGGTACAGACTTTCTTCCAGCCATGGATGTCACTATCCTTAAGGTTTTTTTACAAGCCAACCTCCTGAGTCATAGCACATACAGTATATGTCTGTGAAATGTAGTGCAAAATACACCGCTGATCACATCACCTGCATAAGACAATACAAACAACCTTGAGAGTGTTCTGTTTCCCTGAGAAACAGTAGGCAATAAGCTGTGATGTCATGCATTGCTTTGGAAAACAGGGACATCTGCTGTAATTGAATTCATAGGCTGTCTCCGATGCTCTGCACTTGCTTTTCATCCGACTGGAGAACGTAGGCTATAACATCATCCTTTCCTTTGGGGTGAAATGACTTCCTGTGAAAGTTATAAAACTCGCTGACTTTTAAAGAGATACAAGGATCTTGCCAAATGAGACGCATGAAACCAGCCCTAATGAAGACAGTACGGTTGAGTCTAAGGACAAAATAGACATTTACAAGGATCTATAGTATGAATATGGCTCTAATAAAAATCCAATACACATTCTGATATATCCCTTTGTTCAATATAAGCCTTCTACTCTCAAAGCCAAGCCATCTTGTGAAACGCTCCACTCCACCAATGTGTAAGCCTCACTGATGTTGAGGTGTCAAAAGCTCAACTGTGGGAGAACCTCTGACCAACAGAACTCTGGGAGAGGTCCACCTCCTCTGACCCCAATAAATGGAACGTGCAGATGGGTAGAGAATTAACATCCACCAAGAGAGGAGAGCAGTGGTACTCATAGTGAATAAGGTTTAAATAACAACAATTTATGTTGGTGAGAATACTGTACCTTCAAAGCGGGCTGTACTGTATCTACAAATCACAGAGATAATACTGTAGTGCATTAGTAAATCTGGGAGAAAGTTGACGAATGTGTCTCTGTCTGCCCCTGCATGGAATGTGGTGTCGTCTGAGATAAGAGCAAGGTCTCAGTGAGGCCTGAAGATGCCATGGGGGCAGAGGGCCTAGAACCATTTTTTTATCGAATGATATGCTGCACTTTTACCCGGCACTTCTGCAAACAGAGATAGACGGAGAGAGAGAAAGTGAACGAGAGAGAGAGTGAAGTAGAAAATCCCCTATTATGGCGTGAAAATTCCTGCTAAAGTACTCTATATGGACATTCTGTAAGGGTTCTAGGCTACATCTCTACACCTTTTACAATTTGTGTCCACCATGACAAGCTTATGGATTTATGGCAACAGATTCATACCGTAATTTTTGTTCAAAATTCCTCAATACATTTTTCTCTCAATTGGGATTTGAAACTGGTGCGCACTGTTTTCATTCTGCACTGTAAATACTTAATGTGATCCGAAACAGCTTTTCACAACCATTTATAGAAAAATCTAATAAATTAGAGGAAAACGTCAAATCCCTCTTTAATCTGGCATAATAATGGAATATGGTTCAGCAATGTGTGACATATGGCCTTTCCCGTGGTCTACCACAGCTGCCCCTGTAGAGTTCAGTGGTGGCAGGTAAACCAGGGGTCAGGGATTATCCTGGGATATCCAAGGCCTTACACACTCTCCATGTGTGCAAATCCACCCTCTGCCTGCTGTGTTTATGAAAACATTCCCCAAAGCCCTTGCAAAATATTGCATATGCTTCCAAAACAAGCCAACAGCCATTTGGGTGTGTTTTGCAGGTCCTGTCTGAGAATTGTGGGGATTTGGCCCAACTTAGAAATGAATGGACATTTTGCAGTTTCATCATTGTATAAATGCAACAGCTGTGAGTGTGTGTGTGCGTGTTTGTCTATGCGTCCGTCCTTCCGTCTGTCCTCTGTCTGTCAACATACTGCATGTGTGTATTTATGAGATCACTTTGAGGCAAAGGGGGATCTATAGTAAGAGTCCATAACTCAATGCATTTGCTGTCTTGAGACGTTCCTAGCCAGGCTAGGTTATTAACTCAATTGCTTTTGCGCTTCCTTATCTCTTTCTCATTGTTACTGCATGAGTTAAGTCCTGTCACTTCAATTCTCCTCCTGTAGCAGAACTTGCTTGAACTCCATCCAAGATGTCTCACTTCAATCAAATATCACTGTTTTCATGTGCTGTATGACTATTAATAGTAATTAGTTTGAACCCTTCCCAATCTGAAATAGTATTACTGTTTCTGAACTGTTGTTGTGTTTTGAGAAATGGGAATGAAATTAAATCTTAATGTATTTATGATTCACTATATTTACTGTCATCTAGCGCTGTCGAAACAAGCCAAAGTAGTACTCTATGTTCTGTATTGGCCAGCATAGCAAAAAGGTCCATGATAATGAGATAAACTTCACAACAGCAGAGCATTTTGACTCGGATTGGTCATTGAGGCAATCACCATCAGAGTAGGCTTATATTCTCTTGCCAACCTCAGGAACTGCTCTTCATGGTTTCAGTGTTATTCTGTAGAGCAGTATATGTCACTCCATGTTCAAACTGCGCTTAGGCAGCTGAGAGCAATAATTGCAAATCGAATGGAAAACATGTTTACTGGGTAATTATGTGGCATTTTTAGCTGAGGAGGAGGGGATGTTGTTGATTATTTTGAGGGTGTTTATTCTCTTGGAAACAATGCTGAGTTTGTATCGTGTTTGACAAAGCAATGAATTGTATGACAACACGAACATCTAACTGAAGGATCCTTATTGTAATTAGGTCATCTTATGCAACCAGGTTGATATGAACAATTTGGATGATATTCCAGAGAATATGATTGGCTCAAAAGCATTGTTTCAGTTGTGAGATCCAGGTCACTCTACGTTCCATAAAAACTCCTTAGGATGACCGACTGTAGTCGTTGTTATGAGAGAGAATCATGGCCACTGAGTTCCTCTGACTTAAAACACTTCATCCCCACATTGCTAGAGTTGAAACAGTCAGAGGTGAGTGACTGTGATCCAGTGTAACACTGACCTCATGTCACCCTCTCTGCTCTAATCAGAGCCAAATGTTGTCAGACTATCAACAGAAGCTTGCCCTGCAATCCACTCCACTTCCCTGTTTACAGGTACATTGACCTTTCCCTGACCCCGGGTCTGTAACCCAAGCTAACTCAAGGACTGGGGTTAAGGGGCCATCAAGGAAGGTCATGCTGTTGATTTCAGCAGGGGGGGGGGGGGGATCTGATAGTGTGTGGGACATAGAAGGGAAACATTTTTGCAATGCCAAGTCATGGAATTTACTGCTCATCCAACAGAGGAGATAAAATACACATGGGCACACACAGGAATGAAGGGAGGAGAATAATGGAAGTTTACAGGCTATACATTTCAGAGGGATTCAAGGTCTGGAACATTCTTTGAGATCAAGCCTCGAGAGTGAGCACCTATACCTACCTAACCCAAATCCACATGCCAAATAATTAATAGAAAACAGTCACACCAAGCTGTAATACTGTGAACTGTTATATGTAAGGCTGATTCTTTCCGAGACTCAAAGTTCATAACTATTGGTGTTTTTCTCTCCTATACAGTGCCCTGTTTTTTTTCTTCTGATCAAAAATAATCAAACAATTACTGTGAAGTTGAAAGTAGAGATTCTCCGCTTTTATTTGATGGTGCATCAAATTGTGTACATAGTGGTTTCACCATTCAGAAACACTTTTTAGGCATAGTCCCCCTATTTTAGGGTACCCAAAAGTATTGGTGTTGCTGGTAAGTCAGGTGTGTTCCGTCACATCATGTGTGCAGGCAGAGAGCTGTCAATGTGTAATATTGATTATAGGCTTTGGATTTGCTTTTAGAATTTGCTATTGGTGTCTGTCAACATGAGGACCAAAGAGGTGTCAATGAAAATCAACAATTATTAGGCTGAAAAATCTGAAAAAAAGCAAATTTCAGAAAAAAAAATCTGAAACATAGCCAAAACCTTAGGCTTGCAAAAATCAACAGTTTGGAACAACATTAAAAAGAAACTAAAGCACTGGTGAGCTCAAAAATCTCAAACGGGCTGGTAGGCCACGGAAGGCTTGACCGAAGATTGCTCACCATAATTAAGAAAACCCCCAAAACAACTGTCCCACAGATCAGGAACACTCTTCAGCAGGTAGGTCAGGGTGGGTAGACACACCTCCAGCATACTCATCCTGAGCACAGGGTCCCCCCAGGTCGGCCCCCTCCTCTACTCCCTGTACACCCACGACTATGTGGCTAAGTCCAGCGACACCTCCATCATCAAGTTTGCGGACGGTGTAAACCAATATTTATCCTCAAAAAGAATGGTCACTTACAGCACTTCACATTTGCTAAAAAGTACCTAAAAAGCCTGCAGCCTCTGGAAAAAGGTATTGTAGACAGATAAGATATTTTTTATCATGGACAAGAGCGATTGCAAAGGGAAAGTGGAGAAAATTTTTCTGTCCAAGATTTACAGCATACCACCTCATCTGTGAAACATGGTGCAGGGGGTGTAAGGTTTGGGCATGTATAGCTGCCACTAGAATTTACTAACTTGTCTTAATTGATGATTGTAACTGCTGACTTAAGACTTTAATTCAATTGAACATGCATTTAATTTCCTGGGGATAAGACCTTAAAACAAACAACAACTGAAGGCGGTTGCAGTACAGGCCTGGCAGAGCATCACCAGAGAAGAATGGATTGGAGACTTCAGGCAGTTACAGTAGGCCGAAGTTTAGAGCCGAGCCGCCTCGTCAAAACCACCATCAGGAGGCATTGTTGATGGATATGTTAAAACTCGTACAATTCGCAGCACCTAAGAGTGTAATAAGATCATGTTAAGACCACAGTTCAAGCTGAGCATTTTTTTTCTTGATCGAGAGGAATGTGCCATGGGTAAGAAGCAGAAAATAGCACTGAGAGAGCAGAACAGAGCACAGCGGAGCAGAGAGCACGCCAAGCCCTTTGAGATACAATCACATCCAGGGAAGATCTGAGCAGCTCTCTCCGGGGCCAGCCACCCAGTGCTTAAGAGCCGCCCTACTTAGGCCCACCCTGGCCACTTCCTGTGGACAGCTCCTTGGTGCTGGGCCTGGTGTAGAATGGTAGAGCATGGGGGAATGTAACCTGGGCCGAGGGTTGGGCTGCCCTTGGCCTGGTTGGTGTGAGTACTGTACTGTGGTGCAGGGCGGAGATATTATCAAAGGGCTCGACTGGGGAATCTGGAACGTGGGCAGCCCCTCTTCGTGTAATGACCCTAGTACTGTATATGATGGCTGTAATTGTTGCCTTGGCTTACGCTCAAGGCTTTGTTTGTTCCAGGAGGCAGCAGTCATGATCAAAGTTGTTCTTAACCTAGCAATACCTTAATTCTCTCTGTAATAAACAGGGCCCTGGTGACAGAGAATGCTCTGGTTTCACATATGTAGGCTTAAAGAGGCTCTCCAAAGCCCCAAGTCCTTTATTGATATCCTGGGCGGAGCTCTTAGTTGGACATAACACGGGCATTTAGGCTTAACTTGGCCTGGCCTGGCAATCAAGGCTTACCTTGTAGACAGACTCAGACTATCATAAATCTCCTAATGACTGATGACTGATCTACCGGTGATCACAGCAGCAGTTTGTCTATGAACTACTGTTCATTCATTGGAGGTTTTGAGTTATTCAGGTTATTAGCAAAGATAGTGTAATACATATCTTATCTTTGTGGCGTTATAGGGATATCTAGAGACAATCTGGAGAGTATACAACGTAAAACACACTCAGCCATCCCAGATTCCTCTCCTCTCCACTCCCAAGAAGGATTTTAAGGTGATGTAGAAAGAAAGGTATGTGCCTGCCACCAATGCATGTGCCTTGGACTTGTATGTATTCTTGTGAATGCTTCTGACGTGGCTTGTGGGCTGTAAAAAGAACAATCAGTCCCAGGGAGAATACATATAATAGTAGGAATTGAAATTGCAAAACAGTCTGATTTGGCCAGATGGAATACAGTTTAACATGGGTTTCAATTGGGATTCGCACCAGCCATTGCAGTGCCCTGCAGTTCTCCCCATGGTCACATGGTGTAGCTTCAGAACTCTTGGCAGGATTGCTCCCTTGAGTTAAAGGTGCAATATATTTTTTTCCTCTTGAAAATGTCACTTAATAACCATGCTGAATCATTACTCATGATGCATTGGCAGCATGTGACATTGTGTGCCCCTGCCAAGACCATGCCCTACTGCCTGAATTTGCTTTTTCCAAAAATGACATTTCTGGAGGTCTACCACTTGCTGTGGGCTGTATCCTGTGACATGCGTGTGTGCGGCCTATTGGCTAGCTACCTACTGCCTGGGTGTCGCAAGCATTTCTCAGTGCTGGAAGCTTACCTAAGCAACAGAAGCCTTTGTGTGCAGATAAGTTTGAAGCATGTATTCTGATGAATTGTAAACATACTGCTAGATATTACAGCCTTGTCTGAGTTTTGTTTGGGGAATGAGGGAATTTATTTGTAATATCGGGTTTAGTGAATGTGAGCGTCTCTGCTGGTTGGTTCATTTCTGTGTTCATGTTTCCGCAAACATTTCCAAACTAAATAACAACTACACTTTCAACTACACAGGTCATCTAACTAAGACATTTGCTGGATAAAAACGTGAAAATTATTGACAGATTCATTGTTTTAGTTCAAAGTAGTTTGCATTGAGCAAGGAGGGGGAGAGAGGCGACACTATTCTGAATTGTCATTGCAATTCCCATTGCAGTCAAAAAAGGGCACAACGCTGCATAGGGTGCCTTTAACTGGCTATCTTTGTTTATTCACAAATCTTTGTTTGTCCACAAGGTCTGATCAGGGGATCAATCAGTCGCCTGGCGGGCATGTCGCCAGAACATAAAAATTATAAATAAAAAACGTATTCATAACAGGGATTGATAGAATGACGCACCATGCGACGCACCATGCGTCGCATCATGATTTGAGATAAATATTTTCAACAGCTTGGCAGATTAGGAGCTTCTCATAAATAATAATTTAAAAGCATTTGCACAGATCAGATAAATGAATTACACTGCAGGTGTCCACACTTTTTCGGCTTGCGAACTACTTTCAAAATGACCAGGTCAAAATGATCTACCTACATTAAAAAATGCTAAATATATATTGCGAAATATATACATGCGAATGCATGGTGACACGTGACCCGTAGAAGAGAAGCGATCTCAGACTGGCCGCATTGTACGTCAATCAAGTGACGCACTCACACTGGCTCAATTGCCTCGTACCGTGCTGAAGCGCAAAAGTCCGACGTGATTTTTTTAATGTCACGCGATCGATCCGCACTACTCTCGCGATCGTAATCGACCTATTGGGCACCCCTGCAATAGGGCAATTATTAAACGTCAGAACAAAATAAACAAAATGACGATCTAGGCTACCCATTAGGGTTACTGCAGTTTAGCTATATGTGGTTTAACCTTGGTTAAAGAAAAGCAGACTTCCAGGTGGTGTTTTATCAGCTGAACAATGTGCTGTGTCTGTCTCTGTTGCTGACTGAGGTGCCTTCCAGTGTGCTCAATTGGCAGAGGCCTACGCCTTCCTGCATGCTTTTCGTCTTGTTAACCCAGTGCGCATGCTTGATCAGCAGAGGCTTGCACGGGGCTACCTTTAGCTCACGCGTTCTTCTCGAGAGAAAATACTGAGCACATTCTGTGGGCGGACAGACCAAAATGGCGAGGAGGAAGTACGCATTTCGTTGGCGGATTAGCGACACAAACTACTACTATTGAAATGAATCGGGTGACGACCAGACTTCGATGTGTCCATTCCTATCTACAGTCATTGGGTCTAAAAAGCAAATGCCTCCCAGCATTGACCTGTATAGAGTCTGCATAGACGCAAGATCCTTTCATTTAACCCTTATGTAACTTTCTGTCAAACAGCATATCCACCTTTCCAACCAGCCCTGTAGATGCAGGCTATTGGAACAAACAGAACTATACAAAAGTAGGTCGGACATGCAGCAACATCACAACAAGCTAATAATAGGAAGTGGGTGCTCTGATCTGATCTGAATAAAAATCTTGATGGCTTAGTACTTATTTATCAAACAGGGATCTTTTATTAGCTTAGCTTTGACTGTGGTTTCCACTCAGCCAATCTACTGGATTCTGCTCAAGGCCAAAATTCAACCCCAAAGTTTTTAGCACATTAAAGTTTCCATCTGTCAAACACAAGCACATACATCCTTGAGTCTGATATAAACTGCAGTCAATCAGCAATATAAGATATGGAAAATGTTTTCTGTAGAGGACCAATTTATTTCCTGCCTCTAGTATAAACATGTTATTGTGGCAGCCCCACTCCACACACAGTGGTCTCATGTTATGATTGACAGTGGTGGTGTGAGTGTAGGCGTCAATTTATGGCTCTGGAGAAACACTGTGTGTCACACAAATATGTCCCTACATTCTGAGTGTCACCACTGTGTCATATGTGGTATCAGTTTGGCATATGTGGTATCAAGTCCACACAACATGTGCTACAAAAAATTCTATAGATAATTCCCATTGCCTTCATCGTTCAGTAAATTGCAAGATTGTAAAACATCTTCAAACATTTGACCTGTAAACTGGAGAACCTATGTTTTACATTCAGAAACTACTGTAACTGACCCTTGCAAACATATCCGTACAGATACAGTGTCTGCAGACAGATACTGTAGTGTGTTTGCAAACCACCCAAAGCATGGGACACCTGTTTCCACTTACACAACATACCAGAATCCACTTACTTAAGCCAATAAACACGAAGTCAGTTGAAATACTGTACTGTAAAAGTATAAGCAATCAGCTTGCAATTTCCCTCCTAAATTCAAGAATGTTAATCATTTTCCACTCTCTGTTGAGAGCTTTTAGAAAGTGCAAATGTGTAGCCAACTCCTTTCCAACAACAGACTCCTGTTCAATTTCAATTGAAGAACTACCACTGGAAATTTCATATTTTAAGGTCTGTATTTTACTGAACATTCATGATACTGTGGTAATTAGATTTAGTAAAGTGGGCAACTTCAACAATTCTTACTGTCCTCTTTCCTCATAAATCTCTAAACATGTTAACATCAATGACAGCACTTGGACATTTCCCGATTATAAAGATGAGAGTATTTCCTGCATACTGTTTCCAGCATGTCTTCTTGGTTTAAGTTTCCATTTTTATTAGCAAGATCTGAAACTGTATCAAGGCACGAAAAAATAATCCGCAACATTGGAAAAGCAGATGAATTCAAGGATTACCCCAGTAAATGGCAAACACATGCAGTTGCTTCACTACATATGAACATGACTGGTTTGCTTGAACCAAAACAGTACAGCCTGAATGCATAGTTTTTCCTATGAGTGGCGCACTGCTTTCATCTCCATTGGCGCAGAACAGGGGCTAGCCATCCAGAGCTGAGGTTTCTGCTGGTTTTCGGCCCGTCTCACACGCCTCCTATCAGAACCATCATCACTCTTAAACAAAAGGCCTAACAGGGAGCACCCAGTATATTTCTGTGTTTGAGTTCTTATGATTTATTATCCAGATGCCCCCACATATATGCTCAGAGTTGGCAGGGATGAGCATGAGGATTATCGCCAGCCGTGGCTAACAGGCAATTAAATATTTATATACTGCTCAGCAGTGGCAAACAAAACCCCCTTTTTAAGGGTCAGCAGTGCCAGCTGTGAAGTTGCAATATTTATGCACTTTACATATCTATTACAATATTTGGTTGATTAATGAATGGAGGTCCCAGTCTGATAATGACCTGGCCAAAAGGTTAAGTGGAAACAAAATGCAGGACCATAACAAATGCAGAAGAGACTGGCCGCACATTGTGTCCGAATAAAAGGCCTTTGATCTATAGGTCAAAATGGCTTCTCCCTCTTCAGCCTGGGACCATGATGGCATATAGGGCCGTATGCCGTGTAAACACCAAACAGGCTGTACGTGACAGCAGAACTGGGACCCTACTCTACTCTTAAGGTGTGAACACTAGCTAGCCTAGCTAATCCAAGTGCCACTGAGAATTGGGAGGATTAAGTATTTAACCCCTCGGCTCTCAGAGGACAGCCTTTCATAAAGGGATCCCCATTTTGGATTGCGGAAGAAAGAGAGCAGCCTTGCCCTCTCTCGGCTGGGTTCCCCTTGACTTCATTGTCCCGTCAAGAAGACCAGCTGTCATTGTCCTTGGGCTGGGGAGATGAATGAGAAGCCAGTGAAGGGTACGTCTGCTCCCTGTGTTTACAGAGAAGACCCTCGCTGTGGCACGCACATGACTCCGGGGCAATATGAGGGGTTTAGTTACATCAAATCATCTAATGGCTTTTTCATCTGAAAACAATAACCAATTAGCCTTGAGAATGTTTTTTTCTCGTTAGATACTTTAACAAGGTACCATCGTTGTGACTGTGTAAGATATTTGTGGTTAGCCCTCCCAAAATAAGAAAGACAATGTATAGTGCATTATGGCAATGACATGACAATGTATTACGGATGAGTGGAGCTACTGTATTGCATGATGTTACTAGGTGGCCTATCTTGGCCTATCCCATTTATTACAGAGAGGGTCATGCAGTGCATTGATGCCATGACAGGACAATACAGATTACCCAAGCACGAGATCCAAACAGAAATAGCTTGTTTTTTTATCTGTGAAAGAGACACGGTCAGCTAAAATTCACAGTATTGATCAGAGTTTTTTTTTTAAAAACAGACTAATGTACAGATTCCGACAGTTTACAATATACCCCTTTTACCTGTGTAGTAACTCTGTACTAATGAAAATGTACATCAGTTAAACACTCACGTAAACTGTTGTCAGCCCACTAATTCATAACTACATCCCACTCCACAAAGAATCTGCTCTCTAACTATTTGATCAAACAGATGAATCCCCATCTGAATGACTAGAGGAACATGTACAGATTAGACCTTCATTAATCATTTAGGTTTTGGCAGGGATCCAAGAATGGAGAGAGAGAGAGAGAGAGAGAGAGAGAAAGAGAGAGCAAACTGGCTGTGAGCCACCACTATCTGGTACTACACCTGCACTGTTTTATGAGCGACTGAGAGGGGGGACTGCACAACAGAGTGTGCTCTCAGGCAGAGAACGCAGGCCTGTCTCTCACAGCTGGGACTGTAGGTGGTCCCCGTCCCCACACCTGCCTCTGGATCCTGGGCCTCGCCTGGCAGGGCCGCCCCAGCAGCTGCACCACAATAACAGGGCTGATATTTAGAGTCGGGCTTGTCGTTTAACACCCATGGTTTTGCATGAGAGGTATTTGTGCGGTTTGGCCCCTTCGGGTTACGTCATCCGTAGCCTTGAGGAGTGAAAGCGAGTGATCAGTGATCAAAACACAACACTGATAAGGCAGCTGGAATGGGTCTCCATGATTCCAGTAATTGTTGGGTTGTTTTGGGCTCGGTTGATCAATGAACTGGTCGAGATAATGTTTCACTTCATTGCCACAGAATTGTAGCCCCCCCCCCCCCCCCCCCCCCCCCCTTTTGCCCCTCCCTTTCTCTTCCCTTGCTGTTGTGTACTTTTCCTTCACCTGAGATCCCAGACACACAGAACAGCGTAATCAGGCCATCAACTGTCACTTTTTGGTTCAATGTGCGGGCATCTCAATCCCCTTTAGATGTGTCGGTTCACAGGCAGATTAGCTGATAAATCCTTCATTCTTTGTTCTGATATCAAAGTCACACCACAGTCACTGCTCATGTTGAAAGGTTACATTGATCATGAGGGGTTGAGGTAAGGCTGAATTGTCTGAGTGCGCGGTGTTAGTAATGGAAATGATGGGTTTCATACGGTTGACTCAGCTCAGTCAGGATGGGAGGGGGAGGGGGAGGGGGCGGGGGATCAGAGCTGCAGGGCCACCTGTTTTTCCTGGCGGTTGCCGTGAATGTCTGGGTTGGGATGTCCGCACCCATCCTGACCTGGAAGTGAGTCCTGCTGTCAACAGCTCCTGGGAGTGGACGGATTCCAGCCCTTTCATCCTGGAATGGCGAGGCCGGGAAAGACTGGCAACGCAGTCCCGCCATCTCTCCTCCCCTCTCACTTAAGTCCATAGTCTAGTCAGTAAGCGATGGTTTTAATTGAAATTAAATGAATAGTTGAAGGCCCACAAATGTCCAACTAAAGCACTGGATTCATTTCACACACTACAGAGAGTACTTAAAGGAAATATTATGTTTTCTTCTGTATAACTTAAAAAACATACTCATATCTTGGAGGGTGGTTTTCCATAGCTCCACATCCCCCCAGCCTGCCCTGTGTTACCACTGTGAGTGTGTTCTCCATTTGTCTCTGTGGATCAAATGTCCCAGGCAGGGACTGCTCTGTTCATCAGCAGGCCTCCTTATAAGGCCTGAGCCAGGAGAGCAGAGCAGAGCCCTACCGGAGCCCTACTAACCCCTTCCCTTTATCCAATAGACTCTTGTGTGGACACAAGCATGGAAAATCTACCCAATCTGACCTGCTTGGTGTGCAGTTGTCTATAGTTGCTAACTTCCACTGTCTCAAAGTCGCAGCAATCTTGATTTATGAAGGATGTATCATGGTGTAACATGGTAAATGTTCAATAAATTATGATGTCCCCTATGTTGGCACTCTACCCCCCTCCTCTGCACCCTTCACTGGCTCCCAGAGCAGCTCACATCAAATTCAAGATCTTGGTGCTCTCCTACTGGGAGGTAAAGGGACTCAATGGTAAGCAAACCCCAGCCCGATCACTCTGTTCTTTTATCTCTGATGGCCCCCTTGGTACCGCCATCTATACAAGGACGTAGTAGTCGCTCTCTTCTCTGTCTGAGCGCCTCAGTGGTAGAATGAGTTCCCCATCACTGTCAGGAAGGCAGAGTCACTACCTATCTGCCACCATAGAGTAAAGACCCATCTTTTTAGGTTATACCTGAGATCCTCCTCCTTAGACTTCTCCACCCCCAACACCCTATTGTACATTACCTGTTAACTTTTGCATAAAAACTCAAATAAAACGTAACAACTTGTTTTCTTCTGTTCTCTAGCACTGCTGGTGGCACTTGCTCTTAATAGTGTGTTTACTTACAATGATATATATGACAACTGATATATAGTTGATTCACTTACTTTAGACAAATGTAAGTTGCTTTGGATAAAAGTGTCTGCTAAATTACTCAAATGTAAAAATGTAAATGTGATGTCATGTTTCCCCCCCCCCTAACCTTGGTTGTACAGTATTATTGGAAATAGTTTTCACTCCCTTAAAATTGGTTGTGAATACGTCCGTGTGTGGGGCTCAGTATGTACACTGTATATGAAATGTTAATTGCTTGATCCAGAGCCAAGCACTACAGTCAACTCAAGTCCGTTTTTGCCATCGACGAACACTGAATGACTGATCTTATTTATATCACTTCAATTTATGATTATGTTTACAGAAGTCTTTCCACTGTGGATCAAAACTCGTAGAGAAACTGCAGTGTCCTTCATTGCATGTGAAATAAGAATTTCCTGGGCCGGAGGGCTGTATGTTAACCTGAATACTAGGGTTAATCTGTCTGGAAAAGGTAATATGATTTTTTTTTGCATTTAGATTTGGCCATGTGACCACTTGAGTAAACATTTATTCAGAGCAGACCTTGTGTGAACAGTACCCTTATTCAGTCCAGCAGCACAGAGAGTGGGGAGAGAGCCTCCCCCTAAACAGTCCCTTTAAACTGCTCTGTAAAACTGAAGAGAACATGTTCTTTTATCCAACTTATTTGGAAGAATCTAGAATGTGCTTACTCTTGGAGTCTTGGATTTTGATTAAACGTTGGTCCTCCTAGCTTATTCATAACAAGGTTGCGCACAAATACATCATTTCACATGTATCAAATTATGTATTTTCTATATATTTCAGATGAAACTGGTATGAAATGCTGTGGTAATTTTTCTGTCTCCCAGAGATCACCTAATATGATTAAAGGCTTTAACATGCTTATTGTATTAGTGCAACACTAATGGGGCTGATGGTAACAAGATTGTGGTGGTGTTCCTCAGTAGCAGCTAATTTGCAAGGCTTTTAGCTTTAAATTATCACAGGACCCAGTCTAGCCTCAGTCAATTAAAAATGATGTATGGTTTTATGTTAAAATGAGAGCCCGGCTCTCAGGAAACACACATCCATCAAGCTAACAACCCGTCCATTTAGCTCTTGACAAAACACTAAAGGTCTGGCTAATCTGATTGGTTGACACTGCGGCTAAGGACAACTTTAAACTGAAGGACAAGTGTGGAAGAGATGGCGGTAGTGCTATGTTAAAGCTTCAAAATCTACTGTAGTATTTTTTTCAGTGAGAGACCCATGTCACCATGTTATTATTCTGATACAAAACGATGACTGAAACTGTATGTGTAACATAATGTTTCTCGATAATGGTTTTCTCTGAGAAAATGCTGCTCGGCCGAGAGAGAGAAGAAAATGAACACATTTCAATTGTGTCTCAGTTGATAATTCCCAAAGGTTTTATCCATAAGTTATATTGTTCATGTAACAATACATACTTAGTAAAGTTAAACCTGGTCACTCTCTATTAGACTGTGTGTGACTCACCTGCTCAGGGGGAGGCCTCCTCACAATCTCACACATACAGACATGGGGAGGCTTCCACACACATTTGGCTTTGGACTATTGAGTGAGTCTGTATGAGTGTATGTATGTGTGCATGAGTGTGTGTGTGCACATGGATTTCAGTTTGTTAGAGACAAAAACCATTACATAAAACATTCAAGGGAATTCTCAGGACATCCACTAATATCAAAATTCAACATCACAATCCCTTTCATTCGTCTCCACTATGTAACATATGCACCACAATTAAGTTACATTGTTTTCACCAGTGATGTGACAGACCTGAATTGAACAGACTCTAATTGACTGATTTCTTGAAACTCACAATTTATGAGCTCAACTCTTAGAACCTAGACAGACCTGTTCAGTAGAAACTCAGTGTACGTGGCCGAGACAAATCCATTCATGTTGTGAAGGTGAAACGCCATGACTGGGATGTGAGTTATGTCCTGTGTGGAGCCTTGGACTGGACGGCCAAAGTTCTCAGACGACTGCAGCCATACAGATAATGAGAGAGTGGAGCCAGGCTGGGGACAATCACACTAGTGTGTGTGTGTGTGTGTGTGTGTGTGTGTGTGTGTGTGTGTGTGTGTGTGTGTGTGTGTTTTTGAAGTCGGACTGCAGACAGATGGTAACAAAACAAGCAATGTCGTCAGTGTAGTGCGTCAATGCATGGTCAGGGCTGGCAGAAAGACAGTGTGGGCTCAGGCACCATGAGCAGACGTTCAGCAGTCAACACACCTTGACTAATGCACACACACAACCATAGTTATCATTGACCATGCAACTTGATAGTCCAGCATTCCAGATTCATTTGATAGTCCAGCATTCAGTCATAAGCATGAACAAAGAAGCATAAAATCATGTTGTGATTCATATGATATTGATTAAATAAGGGACTGATTTCACAGAGGACCTTATGTGATAAACAATAACAAGATTTGACAGAAGCTACCAATACAGTCTATGTTATCTCGACACTGAAGCAATTTCATGTGAAAAACAAAAGCGAGCGTGACCAAAAAAGATGCCTTTCTCCATTAGGCGGTAGTAAATTCCCCTGCTGTTTTGGGAGGGAACATTTACAAAGCTGAATGTACAAGCCTCTTGCTGATGCTCTTCGATTGGGTGGTGGACCTGGGACCTAGCTGGGAGAAAATAAGAGCTTGTTCCTTTGTGCAGTTTGTAGCCAGTAAATGTGCCAGTAGACCAGGGCCCTGGGGTTGTCTGGGTAATTACTGGCAAGTCATGAAGGGCAAATGGAATGTTTACTCTACCCTGGGGTCACTACTGTTATGAGAGCACTCTCCAAAGCTACATCAGATTTGCAATAGGCTCACTTTGTTTTTGTTGTACCTCTTTAAAGGCTAATTAGCTTTTCACCGTAACCCATTTAAGACCTTCACTACCATGTACTCCTTTTTATTGGTTGTAGATGGTATCGTTGCCCCTGAATACATAAGACGGTGTCATATTTAAAGCCAAGAGGAGACCTTAGTGTTTAACTTGTCTGACTAACTGAAGGTCTATGGCTGTGCTTCTCACTCAGCTATGCTAGACATGTAACAATAGGCCATAAAACACTAGCAGGAGCAGGACACTGTTCATGAACTATATCAACCTCACAAATCAGGTTCTTGAGTATGATCTAACTGTCGTTGCGGCCTATCCCGCCGTGGGCTGTTGACCCCTGACCCCTTCAGGCACTGTGTTCACTTGGTGGTGAACCCTAGTGCTCTGGGGGCAGGCCCAGTGGCGTCACTAGGTAGGAATAGATACATGTAATGGAGAGAGAGACAGAGACAAGACACAGAGAGCAACAGAGGAGTAGATAATGGAGAAAGACACCACAAGAACAGACAAACAAAGTAGACAGTAACAAACAAGAAACTGAGACAGCAACAGACAACACACAGACAGCAACAGACAAGACACAGATAATGGGTTACAATCAACAGGGATAATGATTCCCTACACACTGCACAGGGTGAATCTGTCCAGGGAACTATGTAGTGCACTGAGGAGAATTTTCTTTTGTTCGGAATGCCCTGCAACATCATCAAACTGTGACACAAGTGACATGTATTTCAGTCACCCACACAACAGAGACGTTAACAAAAGTTATGTGTTGTAAATATTACACATCTATCTAGTATGTTAGCTGCGACTGTAGTTATTGGCTAGCCAGCTAACATTAACTTTACATTTCAGCCCTAGTTATGTACCTATATCAGAATACCTATATAGTTATGTCACCTAATATCAGAACATTATCTATAGCAAAAGATGCTATAGATAGGACTTCACAATAGCTAATTGTTTGTACAAACAATGCACACTAAAAATATGACAACTTATTTTTTTTATTTTCCTGCAGTCCTCACTCTGCTCTACCAATGACTGTTGAGAAGACTTGCTCCATTTCCTGGGCAGAACGAGAGAGGGGTAGATGAAAGAGACAGCAACAAAAGAGATGGAGTGAGCACACAGTAGACTGACTATCACTTAAAGCTGCTGGATTCTAATTACTGCACAGTGTGTGTGTGTGTGTGTGTGTGTGTGTGTGTGTGTGTGTGTGTGTGTGTGTGTGTGTGTGTGTGTGTGTGTGTGTGAGTAAGTGAGTGAGAGAGAGAGAGAGAGAGAGAGAGAGAGAGAGAGAGAGAGAGAGAGAGAGAGAGAGAGAGAGAGAGAGTAAGAGTGTGAGGGTGTTTGGGTAATTGTGGGATTCTTGTGAGAAATTTGTGTCATTGGACAGGTCAGAGTCTATGTTGGAAGTTGTTGAGGGGTATGGAGGGAGGTACAATACACTGTAGATGTATGTGTTCCAGAGTAGAGAGACCCACACTGTAATTGAGTACTGGCAGTGTCTGCTATGGCAGGTAGTAAGGTGCAAATTACCTCTCTATGAAATTTATTGTATTTTCACTGTATTATTGTATCTTTTTACAAAATTCTTAGTAGATCTGATCTCTCAATGTTCATCTCAAAGTGTACCAGATTGATGAATTTAGCTGTTAACATCCAAACATAGTTTTGCACCCCTACACCCCTCTGGGCTAAACCCCCAATGCCCTCTAGTCCTAGGAACGTCCCTGGACAGGCCTCCCTGACTGGGAACTAGGCAGACATACACCTCCAGGGCTGAGGGGAGACATCATCTCCCAGCCAGAACAAAACTATGACTTGGTTACACACAGCCCCATACCTCAAGGCAACGACCACAAGCCCTCACACATGAGGGATTACTGCTGAGACTGTGGGTAAAACAGTAATTTAATTGTGGTGTGACTTTTTCCTTGTCTCCATCCATGTAGGCCTATATGGTGTACTGGTATCTGTGTAACTGATGGTAAATGCTGCAATACGTCTGTATTAGTTTGGTTCTGATACAACTCCACCCCTCAGCTGACCCCCCACCCCCCCGGGCCCCTGAACTCCTGTCATTGTAGCAGATTTACAGTGGTTGGAGTAGATTCCCATTGACAAAGCTTACGGCGTGTTTTTACATTTACCTGACATGTAAAATATGGGAGTCTTCTGGGTTTTGAGTTCAAACTCTGAAACTGTGTCTACTCTGCTGATGGATGTTCTGTGACTAAAGGCCTCTACATGC
Organism: Argentina silus; assembly: GCF_951799395.1. Taxonomy (NCBI): domain Eukaryota; kingdom Metazoa; phylum Chordata; class Actinopteri; order Argentiniformes; family Argentinidae; genus Argentina; species Argentina silus. Next base: position 20,870,831 of record NC_139657.1, on the reverse strand, counting down.
TTCTGCATCACTTGTGCGACTAGTATGTGGCTCATGCTGTGCAACAGTCACAAGCACTCTGTATTCATACTTCTGCGTGTGTCATGTTCTCTAGATACAGCACACCTATTTAGCTTTCATATTACCAATTACATAATTAATGGTTGAGAACAGCTGCAGTCAAAGTAGGATAGCAGAAGTGGCTAGTTAACAAACAAAGCTAACTAGCTAGCTAGTAAACAAAGGCTGTCTGTATTTACCTCAGGATAGCTTGTCTCGGTCTCCAGGTGCTCTATGAATACTTCCAGTCAGGAGGGCTTAATGAAGAAGGTGGGCTTTCTTTGATTCCCGGCCGCAGCACTTGTCTTTGTTTTCTCCAGTTTTCTTTTCATTCGCACAAACTTGTTTCACCATCTTGAATTGAACGAATAATTAATTCAATTTTCAATGATGCTAGCAAGCTACTGATAGAACTATTTCAGCTCCGCCTCCATTCACTCACCAACCAATCAATGGTGTGCAACATCTACGCGGCAGGTCGCTCATTGAGAAATCGAGAGAGGTGCGCGACCGTCTATGCATCACCTCCTCTGCAACAGTTGCGCGACCTTCGTGAACCTAAGCAGAACTGATTGCGTTGTTGTCGATGAAGCATGAATCGGCCTTAATATCTGGTGCAGGCACGTTATGGCCTTTTAAACTTCAAATCAATTTGTTTTTAATCAAATTTAGGCGATGAATGTTCAGTTCTGAAAGAGCTAAGGACTTACAGTACATTTGGAGAGTGTTAAAATGATCTTGTTTCCTCTGCCGAGTTGCTGTTTTTGGCAGTAAACAACTTGCTGCGTCCAAACCAAAGTCTGTGTGGTCGTAATCCTTTCCCCCTCAATTGGCTTTTGCATCAGCTTGCTCTCAGCAACCAGACTCCAACTCAGATAGAATGTTCTAAAATGTTGTTTTGTATTCTCTTGTCACTTCAGTAACAGTCCATGTGTTTGATATGGGTACTTTCCATTTTGCACAGTACTCACTTCAGTTCAGCTGGATAATGGTGCCCATATGTTGTGGCTATTAGCCTAGCGCCTGACTGTGTCTCACAGTGCATCTGCCCTGATGAATTACATTTTGTTGAGAAAATTCAATGCTCTATGTGTCTCTCTCAATCTCTCTGTGTGATGTCATAGCCTGAGTCACTGTTGCCTCTGTAAAGAAAACAACCAGCAAAATTAGAAAAATATGGGCTTAGTTGCACCAATGATAAGGTGGAGATTGGATCTATTTCCGCCAGGAAGGTATGGGGGAAGTATGATGGTACAGTAGCAACCAGCACAGAGGATTTCGTGAAAGCCCCTCTTGTTGGGTTCCCTGCAGTCTGTGGAATATATGCTGAAGAGATCTCTGGTGGGATAGCGCTGCTTCCCACCACAACAAAGCTCCACGGGACCCTCCCGCTTCCAGGGCCAATACTAGGGAATACCAGGCAAGCCAGACATCCGCTGGAAACTGAACTGTGAATCATATCAAGATTCTGTAAAGGAGGGAATGTAATGGATTTCAGCTTTCCACATCCAGCTTTTCAATGTTCTGTGGATGGGTAAGCACGCCTAAGCCAGGGGAGAGAAATGAAAAACAGAGATATGTCCACCGTAGAGAGACATATACTGTGTGTCTGTTCAAGGTTTCCTGAACAGTGGCCTCCGGTAACCTGCTGATAGAGCAACAGAGAGCATTTCACTTCTGCCGTGAATCAGATCATCCAGTATGTGAGAAAGTGCTTAGGAACAGGGAGGGAGTTGTTTTGAAACCCTACTAAGGTTCTGTGTGGCGCCCAGATCTCACCCCCACCCGCGCGTTAGTACAGCGCATCTCTATGGCATGATGCTGTCTCTGTGATCCTCGCTGCCATAGGGGCGACCCCTGGGCACGACAGACATGGACATACAAGTTCATGGCAACAGAGATTGGGAGGAGAAGAATCTACCCTCTTTGCCGCCAGTGATGCCTCAAATGTCATCACACCATGCCGGTAGTGCAATACAAACAAATGACCATGTTAGACTTGATTAATTGGTGTTCTCACTGTTTTGGTGAGAAGCCAATTCTATAATGCGAAAGACATAGTTGATAAAGTTCATGCTGTTAGTTTTTAGTCTATTGTATTGAAAAGTCATAACAATACAATACAATACAATAAAATAAAATACAGTACTTTGAAAAAGTATCAGTATCTAAGTTATTGTAAATCAATTTCACCTCATTCAATTTCATTCACATGCATACAGCAGCACATCAACTGACTGATGTCAGAGAGGGCTTCAAGCACTGAGGTACCCCACCCCATAGTCAATGAATACAGCTAGAAAGCTGGTGACTTTGGTACATCCAGTACTCTCGTGTGAATCTTACCTGCTTTGGCATGCAGGACAAGAAAGGCTTTGTGACAAAAGTAGACTACTTCAATGCACAGGCTGTCCAGTGACCACAGTCACTATAGTTTGCCCTGGGGCAGGGAGACATTCAACCAAGCCACAGCTGATTCCTGGAAGCCAGAGGTTTTGATGATGACACATCTCATTCAGCTCAACCATCTGGAGAACTGCAGGCCAAATGGAGGATGTGCTACTGCATGCCGACTGTTTCCTATAGCAGACCTCAGTCATAGGCAACTCAGAGAATGTCATTAGGATCAGTATCAACACAGGACTTCTGAGGTATCATTAGTACATGGAAAAATAGGGTTAGTCCAGACCATGCAATGACATGTTATACTCTGAAAAGTTTACATTGGGAAAGGATCAGTTTGTTGGTACAGTAGGGTAGCTAATGTACCGGTAACGAAGTTTAATGTAGGAAGTTCACTGTGTCATCGCCAATATACAGCACTCTGATCAGGAATGTTTGTTCACTTCCTTACCTTCTGTATTTGCCTTTAATTAGAGGGCCATTTCTTGGGCCATTTTACAGTGCTAATAGACTGATACATTACCCTCTAGTGTGTTTGGAACCTTATTCAGATGGTTATCTAACTTATAGTACAGTCTAGTGTCCAAGATAAATAGGGATTTCTCTGCTAAGTGAAGGATTAGGAAGCATATGTTTAATGAAGTTTCCCTCTCAATTTGTTTGCTCACCTCTGTGCCACATCGGACTTCATATTGCACATAAAAAGTACATATTTTTTGGGCCATGTCACATAATTGAAAAATGTTGAGTATCGAATGAATGACCACGATCCAGGTGTGTGTAAGTAAACACCATTTTTTTTCTGGAATGCTGTGGCTTGAGAAAACTGCATCAACTAAAGGAGGGGGAATGAAAACAACATGGAATGAATGCAGGGCCTCTGAGCGAGGAGTGGGAGTGGGTCCGGCATGCACTGAGAGCCAGAGGACAAACCTAATTCACAGTTACTGCCTGGAGCTCACACAGACCTAGCTGCTTTGGTTGCTCAGGATCTGGTCAACTAGCCAACTAGCATCAGGCACACTGTATCATATCAAACCAAGTCTCTCTCTCAGACCACGCTAGGCTTGCTACGGTAGCAGAGGCAATGGAGGTCAACCCTCAGAGCCATTGTAGAAATAACCTCATTATCACATTTAGAAAGAACCTAAATTCTTGAGAAAATGAAAGGATCGAAATACACCACATTGAGATATCCATTGAAACATTTCATCAGCATGCATTTGGGGGTGGAGAACATCTGTTGATGGTTTGGTGGTTTCTGTAGAATGCCAGCAAGGTGATGTTGTGATGATGACACACATTTAACAGGAACATCCCGAGCATCTGAAACATGAAGTCATGAAACCATTCCAGAACTCACTCCAAACCCATCCCTGTCATCAGAGGATAGAGAAGGAGAACCCAATCCAGACACTCCTGTTAAAGTGCCTGGTTCAAAGTGAGTCAACATGTGGTCTGAAACTAACTCCAAGGTCCTCAGTGTCCCATAAACCAGCCAGTCTTTTAATGAGACCACTGGTCTCCCTGGGCCTTCAGAGATTGTCCCTGTTTGACAATAGTAGTCTGGCTGTCTGGGAAGAGCTACAGCCTGTGGTGTATGGTGGTCAACACCAGGAGCCATAAAGCATCCTCTTTATACATTAGTGATGCTGCCCTGGGGTATGGTGGTAGCTCTGCTGCCTTGACACAAACGTGTGCGCTCACACACACATGCAGACAGACAGGCATGGACGAACACACACACACGCACACACTGGTCCTAACTTATGTACCACACATCCTCTCCTGCATTCCCCAAAACATACACTGTCCTGCTTCTTCTAAGCAAATAGACTCATTTTAAACTCAAGCTTCAGAGCATCAAAATTGTGCCATTGTCTACCCTGTTTGTTGGTAGGAAACATTCATCATGACGTAGACCCACATTTTGAGGCATGTCTCATCGTCTGTAATGGAGATGGTCTCTCGCTTTCTTAAAGTGTTGATTTGAATGATGTCATTCCAATCTGAAGTATTTCTCTCCCAACCACAGAACCAGTTGATTATTCCTTGCGGTCCTTTGCTTGTTCACACAGAGGGGTTTTGAGCAGCATGCCTTAAATGTAAATGTAAGCTGACTCGCCCCTGTTCAATCACTGAACACTTAATTATAACCTCTCCCTCTCCCTCTCTCCTACTCACATGGGTGAAGGGAATTCCTCTCCTCTGTGTTCTATTGTAACCTAAATAGAAGACCACACCTACAAGTATGGAAACATGAGCTTTACAAAGTGTATGTAGGGAAAAGTATATTCTCAAAGTGAAACCATATAACACATTCCCATGCTATTTTCTGTGCATCAACGGTTAGGGAAAGGTGTTAGGAAGTAAGAAAACACAAAGCTATTCTCAGTATGGAGTCAACCATCAACTAGAAGACTATTATGTTCTTCTCACATTTGAGAGAGAAAAGTGTGGCCGTCTTTTTTGTGGTTATCAATGTGATATCCACAGACCACAATGTGAAGAGAGATTAGAATCCGCAGCACGTTTTGCCCTCCTTCTCGCTGCTGGTTGCTCTGTTTACATATTTGCAGGGATGATGACAGATTGCTGTCAAAAGATGTAGACATGTGAAGACACCATGTAGGTTGAACGATTGCATGACCGCGGGGCAGTGATGATTCCCCAAAGGCATTTGCGTATCCTCTGTCTGGAAAAAAAATCCATGCAGGTGGTGATGTTCGTAGCAATCATCATATAGGCTATTGGTTAAGATTATTATAATATTATTACATTGCTCAATTTAAACCAACATGCAGTCTTTAATTCATATTGTAATAAAGTACAAGTAAACTTGACATACTTATTGTCAGAGAAAACTACAGAAGCAATAGCACATCTTCTGTTGAGTAATGACAATAGATTCAGTATTTGACTAGTAAACGGGATTGAGTGTTTTGCATTTAGAGTATTTTGGGACATTTCTTCTCATTTTAGAGTGCCCACACATCACTGCTCTCTGAGACAATTGTTTCCATAGTTCCCTATGACAAACTCCTTTCAAGAGAGACCCCTGACATTACTCATTGGTGGCATTCAATTTGTCATAGTCCTACTCCTGGTCATATATTAATGTCTGGATCCAGACCCACCCAGATGCTGCACAGCCCTCTTCGACAGGGATCGCTCGTTCCTGTTAAAAGAAGACGGTTCCCTATCACAGCGCATTGAACTCACATCAATTCAGATACACCATTTGCATAAGAACATCTCTTTTGGATTCTCTTTTAATTTCGTTCTCCCTCCCTCACCAACAAAAGACTATTACAATGCTTAAAAATGACTGAGGTGATTTAAACCGTACTAACAGAGCCATAAAAGCATCAATTGAGAATGGAACACATACCACTTTCCATTTGAAAACAGACGTTAGCTAAGAACTTACTGTACAAAGAAGAAAACGTGGCAAACATATTAAACTAAGAAACCTGCACTACTCCAGAGTTCCACAAGAGCCCAACTACAAAAACCTCCCTTACCTCCACCTTCCTCTGTGTGACTCCCTGCCTGCCTGCATCAGAAGTGCTCAATTGTCAGAGCGGGGATGGATGGATATTTCTCCGATCACACTGGCAGTGGCACTGTTACACATTGTGAATTGAAAACAGCACTTAATTTGGCAGTTTGATAGATAATGGAGCAGAAATGTTATGACAGTATTGAAAAGCACACCGTGGGCATTTTCAAATCCCACAAGATACCGTATTACCATTACACTGCCCAACCCTAGCGTACATTGCATTTGGCTGTCCTGTGTGGTCATTAGCAGTTTAATGTTATCTATATTACTCTAAAAGCATCAATACACTCTCTGGGAAGTGCACAAATCCTCTTGATCTATCGCTCACTCCTCTCTCTTTCTCTCTCATAAACGCAGGCACGCGCGCACACACATACACAGGGCTAAGGCTCCATAGCCTGGCTAAAGCTTGAGTCAGAGGAGACTGAGGAGGAGCAGTCGGGAAAAACACACTCCACAGTGTGACTCTGACTCATGTCTTCAGCTCTGTCAAATCACTGCTTTCCTCTGCTATTCGTAGCTCCATTCAACATGACATAAGCCTGGCATTGGTCTCTATCTTTTCCTTATAGCCTGAAGAAAGGCTGAAATGCATGCCTTATTCTCCTGTTCACTGAAGTCAAACTTAAATTGAAATACCATGCTGTATACCTGGCTTAATGCATGAGGGCCAAAACAATTTTGGGTTGTGTTAGAATATCTTGTACTATACTGTAGTAACGCAATACAAGTTCACCATGTTTACCACTGCATAGGCAATGAGTAGCTCCGTGTCTTGGGACTTCTCTCACTGAAGACGAAGAGCCAAATGAGAGTGTGTCTGCAGGACTTCTCTATGTTTGTGCACTCTGCTATCTAGGTCACCATAAGCTACAGTATACTGAACTGAAAGCCTTTCACTTGCAAAACACATGCAAAAAGTCCAAATACGCCGTCTTCTATTCAGAACAGGTTATTGGAAGGCTTAAAAAATATTTATTGGCATGATGTTTGAAAAAGTTTGTTCTTTGATACTTTACTGGCCCCCCTCCTGTGCAAACAGGCAGCCTACAGCCTACAGTATGTGTTTGAAGTGGCCCAGTTGAAGGCTGCCTGCCTGTAGTGTTTCTCAGTAGGGCTTCGTTTGTTGTGAGACTCTACACTCCGGTAAACCGTCTCTATATATAGCCCAGAACAATGTGTACGCTCCGACTTTGAATTATACTTCTTGTCCATCCCACATTTATACAGTATCTCCTCAGACAAGCCATATTAGCCATATTGTCCACTTCTATTGCTACCTCAGTGTGGGCCGCAGAAGAAAAGCTGGCTAGATAAAAGAACAACTACAGAGAGTGTGTGGACACTAGGATCTTCTTACACAAGCCTTCTCTCTGGGGTTTTGTGTGTTGGTGCTTTTTTCTTCTTCTTGCAGGTGTAGGTGTTTAAATCCCATCCCATTATGTTGTTGACAGGCTGTATCCCGTGATGGATGCTGTTTTAACACTACCCCTCAGCCACTTGATTGTTGGTGTGTGTGTGTGAGTTTGGATTTCCGTATGAGTGTGCATGAGGGGACAGACAAGTCATGCACAGCTTGAGTGTCTCAAGTGCTGTCACAGACTCCCCCATATCGTGACTGTCGATTACCCTCGGCTCAGCATCACTCCACGCAGCCCTGAATGTGATTGAGACAGTTAGGCTGTGTTGTGTTAGCTTGATGGATGGACACTTTCAGAGGAGAAAGAAATCAGTTGACAGGGATGTATACACAAATGTAACAGTATGCTACACCACCAAAATAGCAACAGCATTTGTTCCTCTGACAGGTTTTCAGCCTCTTCATAACTTATAACAAAGTGGTTTCTGTCCCATTGTGTGGCTGAAACTGAAAGACCTTGGGGCTTTGATTTCTGATGAATAGTTTATCACAAAGCAACACACTGAATCCAACACTGAGTTTTGTGAATGGCACCCAGCCTACAGCTTTGGGCTGCTATTACTGTATCATGTATGCTTTGTGTACAAATTCACTCCCAACCTTTGAGCAACGCATTTCATCAGAGTACTATCCATCACTATTTTTCTGTATCACAACCACCCACTTCTATTTCCTCAAAACATTTGTCTAGTTTACTCTGTGTGCCAGCTTTTTGTGAATGAGTCATAAATATGATAATAATGTTTGGCTCCAAACGTCACGGGAGACTGGCTGGTAATGAGCCACTGTGACCCTGCTGGCCGTGTGTGTGTGTGTGTGTGTGTGTGTGTGTGTGTGTGTGTGTGTGTGTGTGTGTGTGTGTGTGTGACTGATCTGGACAATGAGACCAGTCATCTGGAGCAGTACAAGTCCCTCCATTTACATCTTAATACAGAACATGCTCCCAGGGACCTGCAGACACACTCTCATTTGGCTCTTCGTCTTCGGTGAGTTAACAGTGACATCCACCAGACAGAACTGAGGATTAGGGGAAATGCTTGTTCTCTGGCATATTGGATTCAAGTTATTGCTTGGCGCAGGTGTTGATTTTGTTCCCTGGATGATTTGTTCCCTGCATCTGGTCTTTGGAGAGTCTTCTCAGTGGCTAATTAATGGTTGGTGTAATTGTTCTATCACTTCAAAAAGCACAGACACATGCACACAGCCAATCTTTTGTATTGTCCTTCATACTACTTTCAATTGCGCAAACTAAGAAATGAGTGATTTTGAAAACAAAGATCTTTTGAAGCACAATGGGCAATGTGTCATTTATGGTAGTGACAAGTGAGAAAAATAAAGTTTTAAATCAGTGACTAGGTCGCTTTTGGTTTAGGCAACCCTCGGGGCGGCCAGGGTGGGGGCAGGGGGTCTACTCTGGCCAAGCTAGGCTGTGTGTGTGTGTGTGTGTGTGTGTGTGTGTGTGTGTGTGTGTGTGTGTGTGTGTCTGTGTGTGTGTGTGTGTGTGTGTGTGTGTGTGTGTGTGTGTGTGTGTGTGTGGCGGGTGAGAGAGGGAGGTGTCATGGGAGCAGAGCTTCAGCGTGTGCCACCTGCCTTTGGCCTGGGCACCCTGGCTCCCTGCTCACTGAGACACATCTGCTCATTAGCACTCGGCTCACAAGATGGCATTCAGAACACAGAGTTCAACCCTCAAATACGTGGAGCTCACTCAACTGTTACTGAGAGAACTAGACAGCTTACGTCACACTGGTTTTGCTCTGGCACTGGTCCAACGAGAAGGGACAGAGTAGGACCTACCTTAGAAATGGTGCTATGCTATGATGTAATGCTTAAGGTGCACCCGAATTACATGTCTTTATCTTAGCATGATGGTTACACTTTATAATCATTTTAATTCATCAGTCCATTAATAAACTGATAAAAAATAAACTAATTTGGCCTCTTAGGGCCTCCCAATTCTGAACTCTGGTACGAATATAGCATAGATCTGGAATCACAGCTGCCTTTTCCAGACTACGTCAATAGTTTGTTTTGCTTTTCCAGGTCTGGAAATCGGTGATGGTGCGTGTACCTGCTAAGACCCTGCACTTATGCCTGAATTTGCTTTTCCAAAATGTTTGGGACATTTTGGGCATCTACCACTTGCTGTGGGCGTGTAACCTGCAACTTGCTTGTGTGTTGCTCATTGGCCACCTACTACCTGGGAGCAGCAAGCAAAACTTTCTCAGTGTGTGCAATAATGGTGGACAGTGGTAGAAGCCGACTGAATCAACCCCAGACTTTGGGTGCCAAAAAATAGGGTATACAGTGGGGAAAAACAAGCTATAAGGCTCTTTCAAAAAACGTACTGTATGAATGCACAGCTGTGGGTAAAGCACCCGTTTCATTTAATGTGAAATGAGAGTGGCTCAGATTGCAGTCTCACTAAACAATTGTTAGTTTTCATGTACATTTCCCAACTAAATAACGGCTGCACCTTCAACCACAAAAGCCCATTGCTAATTTCAGGGTCATGCTTCAATTCCGAGTAGTCTACACAGTTGTCATTGCAATTCCCCTTGTAGACACAAGAGGAAAAATCCTGCACACGGTACTTTTAACTGTTTGGGATTGGTTTCAGAGATAGAATACTATCAGAGGTTAGTCGTAATGTGTAACACATGCTATTTAGTGACCTTTAGTTTGTCGATATTTTGAAATTAGCTAGCTAGCTGGCTATTGTATAGATCTTTAATTAATGTGTAAAAATGCACATTATTACATATCTTTAACATTATTAAATCTGATAGGCACAAGCACAGTAATCAGTTAATTTATTTGGTGCATTGATTTAATGGACACTCACTTTCTTGGTTGGTTTGCAGTCCCTCACTATGCTCATAAAATGAAAATTGTTGCAATGTTAGATTAGGTACTGAATTCATGAATGTATTCAAAAAATATTTTGATACAGGAGAAACACTTGGGTAAACATTTTAAGTTGTATTTGTAGATGTTTATTAGCAAATCATTCATTGAACAAACTAAGTTTATCTAAACATCCATGAACATGTGTTAATGTTGTACACATGATTTATAAGCAGTTAGAAAATCCTTATAAAATGTTTAATAAATCGTCTGAAAATGATTTGTAAATAGTATGAATATAGATACTAATAATTCACTAAGCATTTTGTAACCTAACTTTTAGAACTCTTATAATAATAGTGAGTTCATTATGTATTAATGGTTTGTAAACTTATAAATAAGTTATTGTTAAATATTGTTAAATAAGTGTTACCTACATGGCTTTCCTCCTTGCCTCACACTTAAACACACTACTAGCACGTATGTGTGGTCATCTGGTTTCCATGGTTGCCTCGGACAGGCAGTGGAGTCGTGCCGCGACTCACCTTGGGAGGCAGGGCCTGCTGGGTAATGGGGGGTTGCCGTCTAATCAGGCCTGAGTGGAGGTGCCGTATCCGTCCTCTCCAGAGACTCATCCTGCCTCATTACTGTTATATGTCCTTAACCTGAAGAGTGAAACTCGACACCTCTTCTCGGCCACAGGAAACTCCACTCACAGGCCCAGTGTTCACTGACGTACGTTCCATTCACCACCAGTACAGTGGATCAGGAACGGCAGGGCAGGGCAGCACTATAATCTGAGAACAAGCTGTTCTCTCTGTCTCCCTCTCATTCACTCTCTCTCTCAAAGTGCTGTTTTGACATTTTCACTGTCTTCTCTCTCATAACAGTCCACAGTCACAGGGATAACAATGAGTGTGGTTCTTGACCACAACAGGCTGTCCTCTACAGGATGACATAGATGCAACCACATGATCATCAGAGAACCATATGTAAAGGATTATTTTGATTATATGTAAAAGACTATTCATGGGGTTCATATTAGGACTGCAGTGCAATCCCACATTGGCTCAGTCTTTGGGTGCTGAAATAAAACAAAGGCGAGTGGCGAGTCTGTACAGGGACGGATGTGCTGATAGGGATCTGTCTGTTAATGCCATGGCTGTATGAGAGAGAGGGAGGGGCAGGGGCCCAGGTTTTCAAAGCCGCTTGGTAGCTAGAGCCCCCGTTGTGGGACTGGAGCGAGCCACCACACTTCTCCATGGACACGCCCTGGACGCCGGATGCCTGGGCCAGGAATTTGGAGAATGGGGCAGATTCCTCAGAGGGGCTGTTACCTCCAGAGTACCCCCCCCCCCCCAACTTTCAGCCTTCTTCTGTAGAGGTGCAGACAGAACCTTCCTGGCACAGACCCAACATGATTTGATGACAAAAACACAAAAAAAGACACATTTCATCGGGACAAATTCCCAGAGCGCATTGCTGCCACTTTAAGTGAAATGAGGAAACATATCCTGCGAGTTCTGATACACAGACATGGTTAACACAGAAGCATACATCTAGTTATTTGGCTTTTTTTGTCTTTAAAATGTAACAATATGCGATAGAAGTGCAGAAGCACCAGTGACCTCATCTGAAGTTAAACGTATTTCTGCGGCGGAACACAGCTGTTGATGGTATTTTCTGAAGCAATGTGACCCAGCACTGAATTCCAAAGGCACACATTAAGTTACAGCCTATACTATGGAGGTAGGGTGCAGGCTCAGCAAAGATTTTATAGTTCCATGAAGATAGCCAACTGAGATAACAAATAAGATGATCTGTCCAAGATTTACAGAATACCGCCTCATCTGTGAAACATGGTGGAGGGGGTGTTGTGGTTTGGGCATGTATAGCTGCCACTGTCTTATTGATAATGTAACTGCTGATTGCAGAAGCAGAATGTATTCTGAAGTAACAGGTTTATGAAGTTCAATACCGAGTCCACGTTATTTGCAATCCAAAACACCAACATCACACTTAGATCTAGTGCTCGCCTGTGAATGTGAAGGGAAGAATGTAACATCTTAAAGAAGCCACCATGAGGCCCACAGTAACTTAGGACCATTATTAAATCTGGTATAATAGCTAGCCTACTTTCCGGAGTATTTTTTGTTTCTTCACTTTGTCCCTAGTGGTTTTTCTCCTTTGTATGTGTAGACTTCTACCACATTTCCTTTTGGCTAATTTACTAAACAACTAAGGTTTCCCCAATTGGGAAACTGCTGAGTCCTCTATGGATGTTGGTTGCAAGCAGGGCAGCCAAGAGAGTAAGGTGTGGAAGAGCTGCCAACTGTGTCACAGAAGCCTAACACATTAGCCCAAACTTTCACATTGATTAGACAAGGTTTGGGAACGACAGGATGTAGAGGAGAGGAGAACCTGCAGAGCACACACAAGAGGTGAGGGATTTACTCAGAGACAAAGGGAGAGAGGGAGGAAGAGACAGACAGACAGACAGACAGACAGACAGACAGACAGACAGACAGACAGACAGACAGACAGACAGGACAGACAGGGAGAGATAGAGAGCAAGTAGAGGTCGTTTAATGCCTTCTTATCTGGGTAACATAAGGAATCTTAATTGTCTGGCAGGTTCTGTGCTGGGCTATCTCACAGGCGGCAGAAGGCTGAGTTGGGGAGTGCACTGTGCTTAAAAGAGCCCCAGTCCACCGCTGGGAGATTAATAACGGAAACATGTCTGGGATAAGAATGAAAGGGGAAGGCAAGACACAGCAAATAACCACAGCCCAAGTTACTGCAGTCTGATGTTCTGACAATTTATGTTTTAGGTGTAACATTCAGAAGTGGCATGCAAAATCAGCAGGGTGTGTGTGTGTGTGTGGGGGGGGGGGGGTACAGGGAAGGGAATAAAGGTGCAAAGCAAACCAACAAAAAAACATTTTAAAAAAATAATAAAAATGTGTTAAATGCATTGCCATTTACAAAATGCTGTTTGGTGGTAGCAGACATGCAGCAGACTGTGCTGTGAGACTGCTCTGTAGGAGTACTATAGTGTATTTGTCTTTCCCCCGGCTCCCCTGTTCCCCTGAACGGGGGCCTTCCAATTCGCACTGCCTGGGATAGGGGGAGCATTGTGTGTCATCAGGCTGGGAGCTGACTAGCACGCTCCCCTAGTCTCCAGCCGCAGCACGGAGAGCCAGAGATCACCAGCTGAAAGCCCCAGAATGGGCAATGGATCAAAGGGAAATATGCAAATGTTAGAGCAGCACCTCTGACCAATTTTAATGGGGTTTGGGGGGATGTAATGTTGCATGTTTAACTGGTAACCTTACTGTGAAGGTGCTTGGTAATATATACACTACAGGGTATAGGTGGAATTCCCTGTGAAATTATCCGATTTGCGTCCATGTTCAGAGCATGATAAAATGTGTAAATTTTGCCCTCGTATTGGTAAATAATAACTTACAATACTGTAAGGCAAGCCTGATAGTTTAAAGTATCTTTAACCTCATTGACCTCCACCGTAGCTCTCTTCTGTGACTGATCATATTTTCAACTATTTGACTCAGACATTCTGTGATCTCATTTGGCCTTCGGGAGGACTGGCTAGTAATTGAATATGTATACATCCTCAGAGTTACACTGAAAATCAAAGGGGAGCATTTTCACCATCTGAAAATCAGGATGGCAGGAAAAGCCATTCATTTTGAGTGACTGTTGAAAGCGTCTCCTCTGTGCCTGTAAAACTGGGAGGGTAGTAGAGAGGAGTGCCACTGTGGAGTTGAGTGCATCACAGAAGAGGTTTGTTCACCCTATTGCACTGCCTGTTCAAACCCTGCCCTTGGCTGTCTTTGACATTACTAGAGTCAAAGGTCAGGGAGACATTTCCTACAAATGATCAGCTCCTCACAGAGAAAGAGACCCAGGGCAGCCAGACATATATGTGTATTCTCATATAGAATCAAAACCATGCCACAAAGAATATGCATCTTGTTTCGGTGGCAGTGCATGGCCAGCCAAACCAAAAGCCGCCAATTATAGGCCACAAAGGCCAAAGGCCAAAAAAAACATATCAATTAATTGTCTGCCATATGTTGCAGGTTGAATCAAAAAGCCAATAGAGGACCAATAAATAGCCTATTGTTATTTTAGTTCATCCAGACCCATGTTTCTATTACTGGGCTGCAGTCATGGGATTTGGAGAATTAATGAAAACCAATCAAGAGTTTTCTCATTCTATCTCCAACCCTGCTGCATTAGCCCGTTTGTTTTAGTAATGTGATCCCATTTGTCATTCTGTGACAAGCTCTTCAACAACAAATCGAGTAAACTGAAAAAGCCCAGGCCTTTTGGGGCTTTGGCTTGAGCAATGGGCTCTAATTGGCCACCAGTGTTTGAGCCATGGAGAGGAGCCAGGTGACTGGTGGAGGAGTCAAGCTGCCTGGCTCCCTGGACCCGCCCACGACCAAGCCTCAGCTCTCTCTGGTCACTTGTTTGTTTGTCTTCCTGCCTTTGTTTGGACTAGAGATTTCCTGTGTGAACTCAGGGCAACAAGATCCTCTCTTTGGAGAAGAATCCCCCTCAATTATGTTTGAATGAGTCTCAATGCAGATGTATTTTTTCTTTTCCTGGTGAGCACTGTACCAGAACACAACTGCTTACTGTGTGTCTAGAATTAAATTACATATCAGCCTCCCATTTAAGGAACATTATGTTTTGAAAGGTTTAGCCACCTTCTTAGTATTCAAATGCCTATTTGTTGGATAGCACACACCAGAATCCAAATTAAAATAATGAAAATGAAACAATATAATAACTGAAGCGGACCATGTAAACTAAACTAGTTTATCCAAGGACCACAGCTCCATGTTCATCCTTCCTTTACGGAGACAAAGTAAACATACAGCCACACATAAATGGAGAGAACCCACATCACAGCTAATATTCTCACCTTGCCTGGCAACATAGCCATAACCACATCTGTAACCAGTGTCCTCATTTATGTTCATGTTTGAATGTTCAAGTAGAGCTTCCTAACAGAGCTAAACCAAATTAAATTAAACCAAGGTCAAAACAACAACAATTCCAGTGACAACTTGATTTACTTCATTGTTTATCACCATGCATCACAATGCTTTAAAATATGTAAGCAGGGGGGATTCTGTGTTGCTGAGTGCTCTATTTCCTCAAGAACCAAACTGGGGGCCAGAATTTATTGTTGGAGGCTTGACTTTGAGGCATGCTCAGCTATTGTCTGCGCTGTCGCAGCTAGCTAGGCTCACACCGGAAACTTTCTCTCAATTAATAATGGAGAAAAGAGAGAGAGAGTTGAGAAGCTTCCGCTCAAGGGCAAATCCTGCCCAGTGACATAAAGACCGAGGGTAGCAAAGCCACCAAAGTGCTTAGAGAGGCTTGTGTAGGCCTCCTATAGGAATGGTTCCAGAGAAAAACAGCTTCATCTTCATCTCCCCCTAATTACAGCAGGTTTGTTAGAGAGCTATCACTACAGGGGATGCCCTAAGCTCCCAATCTTGTTAAAAGGATTACAGATTAAACCAACGCGTTCACTTCTGTTCTGTTACAAAACCTGACGAATACAACCAGCTGCATGGGAGAGAGTTCTGTGAAATGATGCTTCTCTGTGTATCAAGTAATTTCATACATATACTACAGCAATGTATTTTGAAACGTATTTTCTTATTTTGCTTAGTTTATAACTGTGTAATTGCTTACATTAACAAAATTGCTTTCAGGATTACTTTTGATATATTGTTAACAATACTAATATGTATCACTGTATAGCAGTGAAGAAATCATACAGCACTTAAATGCTGTGAATATATCAGCGAAGTATGCTAGCCATCTTTATGGTTTACGGCTCAATGATGCTGGTGAGAGCTTTTTTTACAACATGGCCATAAATATCAAATTAGATAAGCCATAGATAAGCATTAGAGAAAGACAAAAGAAGTGATAGAGTAGGAGAGTTTGCTTAAACATTCTGGTTTAACCCGTCACAGGGCATTAGGACCACGGTAAATCATATGGCTGACAGATATGATATCTGCTCAAGTTGTTTCTGGAGACATGGCCAACCAACACAGGCCACTGAGAGCTTCTGTGACTAATTTACAACACTCACATAGCTCAACAGACTCTTTACTCTGGATACTGAAGATATAGTTATTTTTTTGTCTTCACTTCACAAATTGTATTCACCATGGTTGGAACTCTTACTACTACGTTTTCCTGTAGTTTTACAGAGGAAGAGAAATGAAAAGAAACACAAACTGACTTAAGAGGCATTTCATTGAACTGAAATGCCAGGAAAAAGTATACATCCATCTGGTCCATATGAAATGTGTCAGAGCTAGTGCACTCCGCAGTTGAACTCTGCAAACTCAAGACTACATGGAGATTGATTGACAGGTTTTGGCTTGCAAAACCTGGTCCCACTTACAATGCTTTCACACTGGCAAATATGCGACGGTCACTGGGTTATGACCCAGGTCAGCCTAAATCAGAGTGCCTATTCCAGCGTAGGAGGGACGTATGGGTCAGAGGCCATACAATCAAAATTATGCATTTGTCACATTTACAGACATTTCTCTGCTTTGATGCCCCATGGTGGTTTTAAAAGACACAACCTCACATTTGGAGTCTTAACTAGCTTCGGCTTGGATTACACTTGTGTGGTGCTTTTCTCTGAGTCGCAAAGTGAAGGGAACTCAGAGCCTGTCCACCACCAAGATGTAGCACCCACCCACCCACCTGGGTTGTGCATGTCAGCCATTCAGTGCTAGAATACTCACCACAGTGGGGGCTAGGGAGTGATTGTGCCTTATCAAGAAAAATCAATCTATCAGAGCAACAGCCAGCCTTTTGAGTCCATACTGTACATAATGGGATGCAACTTAAGGACAGATTGGAATTGACTTGCTAATGGTTATTTGTGTATGTTTGTATTGTATGATGTGACATTGATGTGTGGGTGGTGACGATATTACCTTGAAACCTCAATCAACTGGGAACATTTGTCTCATTTGTCTCAGATGAGCAATGGCCCCCTTTCAGTATGTGCATATAGGTTTACCTTTCATGCCCCACTGTGAATAAGAGTACTGTTACATGGCCTGTGCAGGGAACATAACGCATACAGTAGCTGTGTCACTTGGGTGGTAATAGGAACAGATAGGGCGCTAAAACTGATCATATTTCTATTGCCTGTGACAAAGTATCTCTGAAAGGGGGACCGGGGACAGTGTGCCACCAGAGAGAAAACTGTAAGAAGATGAGAGAGTTCACTTACCAATGTAGATGTGTTTATGTCATTATCTGTGATGTGAGAGAATTTAAACATTTCATATTGTCCACTTCTTAATGACTTGGCATAATGCTTCCATTAAGTTGTTCTTGGTGAATTGTGTGATTTACTGGGCAACTGCATCCTCGCCCTAATCATACGCCTGTTTACAGTTTAGTTTAGTGTAGTCTAATAGCCTAATATTGTACTTGTAGGCAAAGACGTTTTAACTTCACGTCTAATTGGTAACACTTAATGAAATAGTAATACACTTTCAACAACCACAGCAATGAAAACACGAATGAAACTCAGGGCAAACCTTCAATGTTTTCCAGACTACGAAGAATGTCCGTCTCTCGAGGATTGGTGGGGGTTGCTTGTTTAAGCCAATAGGCTGGGAGCAATGTTAATGTCATTTCGGTGTGCCTCAGGAGTTGAGCCCATTGCGAACGGTGCGCTAGTGAATTATACTGGGATGCTGTGACATTTGTCGATGAACTTTACAAAGTATCCCTTGTTCACTACTCAGTTCCAACATGCAGTCACCAACGTTTGGGCGAATCTAACGGCGCAGTTCGGGGAACAGTTCTACGGCACACCGGTGGGCTTTCTGGACATTTCATCTGATGCCAATGAGACGTAACGTGAATCGCTTCTACAAGTAAAGGAATATTGTTTCTGGATACTTTGTTTACAGCAACTGAACTCTTTGGGGGTAAGGTTACTTTGTGCCTGTGCCCTCGTCATATAGTATTAAATGTGTCCAGAGATTAATAAATTGTAATCTATTACATATAGCCTTTTATTGCCTTGAGTTATCTAGGGTAGTGTTGAATTTACAGCTGCTACACTGAACTGTGCGATACAATTGTATATGTTTATTGTGAACCATATTGTATGTCCATTTAACGAGATATGTTTCATGAAGTGACATACATTTTTGCGCAGAGGTGGCCATCCGTAAATTTAAATGCCTGCATGCTGACCATAAAACCGTGTCGGAATTTGTGGTGAATGGTCTGAGAGATTGTTTTTCATATCATATAGACTACTATATAGAAGCCTATAATGTTTTCAGAATTGTGTTGATCTATCACTCTCACATGTGTAAAAGCATAATTAATGCTCTTCAAGCGAACTTAAATGAGCTCATTAGGTAACAACCTCAAATAAAATCACAAACGAAACACTCATTTTCACTGGTCTCATCAAAACTCAACACTAGAAGAACATTTCGTTGTGTAAGACTTGGTGTGTGGAGGTGCGGAGCCCCCCGGGGCTCCAGATGTATGGACTCAGCTGTCGCCTGTCACTTGGTGACAACTGGTCGGCGCACTGTGGCCGCTGTCTCTTCGCCGTCGCGTCCTCAAACTCTGCTCGAGAGCCATCAGCTCAACCAGTCCCACGAGTGAGGAAGAATTTGTTTACTCTCTAGCTAGCCACAGTGTTCCTTTTCAGCACTCTTGTCTTCACATGCTTGTTCTTGATGGATATGGTGTGAATTGGACTCTCCCAAGGACTTCCAAAGCACCTGTCCTTGATTTAAAGGACTGCTTCAAATTATGCTTGAAGAATATGACTGAATTCATCCCATTTTGAAAAGTCTCACAATGCTAAATAATTCCAAACAGCAAATCTCCAATGGAGAATACTGACACACCCATCATTACTTTCAAAACCCATAAAGTAGGGAAGCAGTTGATTTTATATTAAACCAAGCTCTCTCAAAATAATATTTGCTCCCAATAGGGGACAGTAAACATCAGCATAAGCCATTAAGCCTGTCTGCTCTCTGGAGGCTTGTAGTGTGGCATGCTCTCAGCTCCATAGGAGCAGAAGACAGACACAGGCTGGCTTGAAATCTGTCACTGTGGCCACAGCTGGGGGGTTGGGGAAAGAAAAACACAGAGGTCTGCTGATCCCAGCACAGCGCCCTGTTTAAGAAGGCCTGTCAGTTAAGGGAGGTGAGAAAAGAACGAGCGGTTTTCACACCTCAAAACACTCTCATATTTGAAGGGTTTCTTCTCACGGTATTCTGTCTTTTAGAAACATTAGGAGTGTGGAATATATCTGTTGAGTTGCTATGGTCTTCTGAGAGAAAGTTATAGCTGAATCTGAGAGGATCAATAGGTGATTTTCATCTTCTCGAAGTTGGTTTCATGGTTACATTATTGCTGTATGTTACAGTATGTCAAACTGGTCAGAAAAAAAGTATAACATTTGGGAAGCACTGTGAGTGTGTGTCTTGAGGAAAATAGGGCAGGGAGCGCTTAGAGCAGAAATCAAGGTGGTGGTGTCACCTAGTGGCTAGAAGAGTCACTATACTGTCAGCTTTTTGTTGGGCTCATCACTGGCATAGTTAACTTTGATATACTGTAACTATACAAGTAAACCTAGATAATATCTTACATAATATGTGTACAAGAAAATGTATATGCAAGGAACACACAAAACAAGAAGATACTTTATTTGCTGCTTGTTATGCTGCATTTGCTTTTTAAATGATGTAGCAGGCAAGGTTGGAAGAGAAATGGACATTGGAAAAAACAGGCTTATTGCTTACAATCATTTGCTGTGTGTGCAAATCCACTGTAATGAATGCTCAGTTATTGATGGGGAAATAAATTAATTGAGAAATGACTCAAAGTGTATTTTGGAACTGCCCCAAATGTCTAGTAATGTTTGGATGTCTCATTTACAAAGACTTAAAGGGAATCAAAGATGCCATAAATAGAAGTAGAAGCTTTTTCATATATTTTCCTCTAATATTAAGGTTGATCCAAGAAGGAAATAAAAGCTTTGGTTTGTTATAAATTCTCTTGGACATAGCTTTGGAAACATTTTTGATGCTCTTGGGCTAACTTAGACTTCAAGTGTGCCAGCTCAATAAATGTTACGTATGTAGATGGTTCTCAATGTTTTATTTCAATATTGTGAAATCCTCTCTCAGGATCAAGAATGGGCTGCAGATAAGCCTTCTTATTCTCAATGAATACCTCATAATATACCTCTCAACCAGTGAAAGTGACTGGGTTCATAACATTACTGCTCTTGTGTGCCAGTGCATTAGTGAGTCATCAGCAAGAGGTGTGGAGCTGAGGGGAGATCATAGACATGAATCCAATCTGAGACATAAACAGTGGGTCATGCCTTTGTGTCTGTGTGTCTCTCTCTCTCGCTCTCTCTCTGTGTGTGTGTGTGTGTGTGTGTGTGTGTGTGTGTGTGTGTGTGTGTGTGTGTGTGTGTGTGTGTGTGTGTGTATGTCCATGGGCACGGGGCAGACACCCAGCCGAGTGTGAGTGAGCAGAATGTAAGCCCCGGTGCCAGTATGTATACATTTCCTCTGTTGATTTAATACCCCGAACCAGTGAAATGTACACAGGGCCTATTTGTGCAGGGGCAGAATGAATCACCCTTGCGTCCGTGTAAATCGCTTGCAAGCCAAACACTCTGGCAGGCTTTTATCCCCAGACGTAGGCCAGCTCGCCGCTGCATGGCTAAAAGCAGAGGCAGACAGGGCTGTGTGTTGTAGGAATAACCCTGTCTTTCATGGCCTGCTTGAAGAGAGCTGGCGTGGACAGGCTGCCATGGACAGACTGCAGAGTAGCAGAAGTAGCAGAACCCATTGGCCATAAACTGTTTGTGGTAGGTTGACGGGGAGTTGCATGAAATGTGGCTTGTTTAAACGCCGGTGGTCCCTATGTACACGGTCACTCACCCCATGTAAATTGCGGCGTTCGGTTCTCATTTTAAGGCCACTGTTACAGTGTGGTCATTGAGAAGGGGGAGTAAGTGAACCAACACTGATTTCTGTAGGAGGAATAATCATACATTTCTGTTTGCCGTGTGTTGAAATTTTCTCAGTAACTTCCAACTCCACCAACATGCCTCCGGGTGAGATCTGCCTGTGGCCCACATTGAATCCACATGCTAAGCATTATTCTAAAGTTAGTGCTTTAGCGCTTCCAGGCACAACTCTGTTTATTAGGAGTTACAGGATGATGTTGGGAAAAAACAGACTTGGCATACACTTCTGAGTTTAATGCCCTACCAGATCTGTGCTAACCACACAACGTAATGGTGGGTAAAACCATCAGACCACCATGATGATGAAAGTCATATGCACACACATATCTCATTATTTCCCCCATATGCACACACATGATGCCCTGCTCTGAGAGAATACTATTTTATATCATAGCCATGATTATTTGAAACATGCTATTACCAAGATGCCTGTCTTTGATACAGCTGAGTAGTACAGTAGTACACTAGTTCTTTGGCTTGTCCCTGTAGAAAAACCCTTGGTTTAATGTAAAACACTTTTACACAATGGTACCAAAAAGGTACTTGATGAAGAAGGCTTGACGTGTCCACAGTGACTGAGCTGATTATGCATTAAACCATCATTTATATTTATATTTGAGAGTGCTGTATTATTTACTTATTGGATCAACCCTGGGCTATACAGAACCCAAAGACACTTGAATAAAAACTGTCAAGCATGTCTTTTCCTTATTTTTGAATAAACAGCATATTTATCCACACCAGTCGTGAGTCTTGTGACCCTGCCTTGCTTTGTGGTGTTGGAAAGTTGGTATCACCCAAGCTGACCCAAACTAGCCCAGAGGAAGGTTTGTTTTTATCCCCTTTTCCTCCTCATCTAGGGGGCTCCTGGTGTCACAGTGTCACAGTGAGTGAGGCAAAGAAAACCCATTACCCTGAGATAGTCATTAAAGAGCACAGCTCTTTTCCCTGGCCTACTACAGGGGATTCATCTAGAGCTTTCCGGACCCCTGGCTGGAAGTATGCAAAACACTCGTCCCCCTCCCCTTCCTGTGGCTCCCATTCCTGCCGCCCTGTTGTCATTGTCAGAGAGGTTGAGTTAGTGATTTGATGATATGGAAAAAGGTCAGGGGGATTTCAAAATGGGCTTAGCTGGGCATGTTTTTTATACTCGCTACAAAGGTATTTCCTGGTATTTTTCATAAAAGGCACTAGCTGAGTGAGGACAGATGCTGGAAGGTATCCATTATCCAACACCTTTCTTTAACATGTGGGTGTTTGGGCAACTCATTTTCTGTAAAACC
The DNA here is from genome assembly GCF_951799395.1 of Argentina silus. Classification (NCBI taxonomy): domain Eukaryota; kingdom Metazoa; phylum Chordata; class Actinopteri; order Argentiniformes; family Argentinidae; genus Argentina; species Argentina silus. The sequence goes on along the minus strand of NC_139657.1, from coordinate 20,848,164 downwards.
ATGATTCAGTGCGTGGCACCACATAACTGATGATGTTTTTTAAACAGTCTGGCAGCCTCCATCACTTAGATCTCATGTCAAAACTCACAAATTCTGGAACATAAAATGGAATTTAATGATATTCAGTCATTCTGAAGGATGATTCATTTTGTTATTAAAATGAATGATAAGAAGATTATGTTTATATGAGCCAACTCCAATATATTCCCTACTTCTACCATCGTGGAGAGATTTAGGTGAGTAGGCCCTTTTGCATGCGCCCCTCCATTCGCTGATTCTGTTCTTCTTGTGAGGTCATCCTCTGGTCCAGGGATAATTCTTTAACATGATCTTCCAACCCAGAGGAGTGTACAGTAACAGCATGCCCCCAGGGCTGGATATCCACCAAAAGCAAGAGGGCCAATGCTTCCATAATGAAACACCTGACTTATTTGCCACGGTCCATGTGATGCCCTGAATTCAAATTTAGTCTGGAGGTGTTGTCCACTGATACTTGTTATGTGGTTAACATCCCCAAACATGCTCAGTAATGACTGAGGAGCTGTCCTTAGTTAGGTCTGCACGATAGGAGCGTCAGAGAAGCAGAGGTCAACTGAGGGAATCATGCCTTGCATGTAGGCATGTTCCAGTATCCTCTTGTGGAATAAGCTAGTGGAGTGCTAACCCTAACTTAAAGGCATAGTCCACAACTCAACATGATGTCACATGTACCTTGGCTGTGGTCAATTTACCAAAGACAGTTTTGGGATTGTATTCCCTTACTGAGATACTTGATAGCCAAGTCAGCATTGCCATAGGGCCCCATTCATTCAGAATTTATCTTAAACACCTTACATGCCATTACAACTCCTAATTCTGTAGAATGCCGAAAAAAGAATATTACATCCCCATGCTGTGGCTATCAGTTTTCCAGTGGAAGTGACTATGTCTCAAAGATGGTGGACTGGGTGCCATCTTACAGGTGGGTCAATATTGACTGAGGCTAACTGAGGACATACCTTGCAGTGCAAACCCCAGGCCCACAATAGCCCAGCGAGATGACAAAGACCAGTTTGTTTGCCCATGACGACCTCCGTGGCAGCTCCTAGAGAGAGAAGAGTTCAAAGAGACACGCTTTTGTTTGGTGTACTCACACCGTCTTCCTGATAGCAGCTAGGCTCGAAAAGAAAACAGTGGAGCAGCAGACCAGATGTGTCGGTCTGCACACAAAACACATGGTTGCGCAATCGCAGACAGTTCAACAGATGACTCAATTATGTTAACACAATAACATTTGATTCAGATGGCAACATTTCCCACTGAAAATGTCATTAAATGTCATTTAGCATTTAAAACGTTTATCCACCCAACACACGTCACATGGTAGACCATGCCGGTCCTTGAGGTTGATTGAAATCACTTAGATGTCATTAGTGACCTCAGCATTAGCAGTTCCAACAATAACACAGACGCTGACAGACATGCTTTAGGCCTGGTTTCTAAGAATAAGCTTGGTGCTGGGGGGAATGGCATCCGTAATCTGCAGGGTGATAAGACAGACGGTGGTGTCCTGTTTTCCATTCCTCACATACACACACATACACTGCTAAAGCTGGTGCGGCATTTAGCTCCCAGGACACTAATGGTTCTAGCCTGGCCTATGTCTGTTTCTCTGACTCACAGCTCTGTGGTCACCCTTCAGTAGGATCTAGACCCCTAGCAAGACCTGACCTGAACAGATGCTGATATCCCATCCCATTACACATCTACCATAGCCTGGTTTTGAACCCCACCCCTTGCCCTTTGAGTGACATGTCTCCTGTAATTCAATCACTGTGCTGTGTCATCTCTTCCATTGTAAGGTTTAGTCAGCTCTTGAAGTTAATCACTGAATGGAAAAAATTGTGTCTCAAAAGCTGATTATCATATTTCCAAATAAAGTGTACCACTGTGCTTAACTTGAATAAGGCAGTTATTATAGGGGTCATCTCTCAGTCTCAGCTGTAATGGCCCCCAGTCCTTTCATGCTGTCCACAATGGGACTGGGACCCCCAGCTTTAGACTGCTGTCTGGGTAAAGAGTGAGGTCACCCCAGCCCACGGCCACGGTCAAATAAGAGGTCCGCTCTGCCGGCCAGCGCTAATCGTGCAGTTGGACGTCTCAGTTCACCCCTGGCCTGAACAGCATCTAATAAAGGGGTCTGGGGTCGGGGTCTGGGTCTGGGACATCTATAGCCCTCTCTATACCTGTGACCGCTACCCTGGGAAGAAGGGGTGAAGGGGTCAACATCAGAGCCTGGGGAGCCTATGGAAGCAGGGGTATAATTCAGCCTCTTTTCTCTTCTTTCTGCCTATTTTTTTACTACCACCTTAATGACTTAAATTGTGTCCAATTAAGCCGGGGCAGAATGCAGCATCCCCACTTACTGCAGTCAGAGTTCCCTCTGTGCAATGGCACTGGAGCATGTGTTTAATTTGCCAGTTATAAAAGACTGTAACAGAGTGTTTCTTCAGGAATGTTAATGATTAGTAGGATCCTGACTGAGAAGCGTTTAACCGTTTCAGAGTATTGTTGAATGCGACGGTTGCCTTTTGAAGCCTCGCGGGTCAGGAAAACGCTTCCATGTGTGGGAACTGCCATCTTTTTTTACTGCCTCCTCTTAGTCTTACAACGACTAGCCCGGAGCTAACGCTCGACGAGGCGGTCCGCTCATGTGCCAGTTTAGCTTTGGGCTACAAGAGAACAGGAAATGGTTCCCTCAATATGTTCGGATATAGTGTTTAACTCTGAGGCGAGCTGAAAAATCCCAGATGTGTGGGGTGTTTTGTTGCAGTGGAGTGGGTTTGCTTCAAACTTTGCGGGTCGTGTCTTTCTGAAGTTGAGGTCACCTCACCTAGAAGTCTGGTGGGATGTCATAGGTCATTCACGGGGAGCAAGGTTCACCTTGTGAACCTGGATATTGACAGGGTGCTGTTCCAACAGGAACTCAACTATCAAGCACTCACAGTGATGGCATGCTCCAACTGGATCGGTCCATGGAAAATCCACTTTATCTTCCCAATTTTAATCCATAAAAAATGGATGTTTAGAACAGTTTTTTTCTGATATCAAAGAGAAACAATGGGATTGACAAGAAAGCATTAATGACATAATAAAAGTTCTAATTGAACTGAACTGTTGTGTAATATTCAAGTGGACATGTACATTCGCTGCCTAGCCTACACTGTGAAGGGACCACACATGACAGGATTCTTTGCTGATCCAGAGCTTTTGTGAGTGTAAGTGTGGAGTACAAGAGAGGCTCATTCAGCCTTGGTCTATACTGTGTGTGGACTGCCACAGTCTTTGTTGAGTTTTGTATCCTCAAATAAAGGGCCTTCCTCCTTTTAACAGCCCCGAGAGCACTGTTGCTTCACTTCCCATTGTTCCCAATGAGGTCCGGCTTTTACAACTGGGTGACAGTGTCAAATCAAGGGTGAAATATGATGCCCTACAGTGCATCCCTATCCTACTGTACATTTTAGCAGTGTTGGCAATGTAGACAGTGGTGTTACTGCTGTAAAGTGGAGAGACATTGACGTGTAACCGCCCCAAAAGACTTTGTTTGACAGTGCACTCACAGATGGGGTTTGACAGTGCACTCACAGATGGGGTTTGACAGTGCACTCACAGATGGGGTTATGTAGACACATTTATGCAATGCATGATGGGGCGACTGCTGGAACACTGCCCAGGTAATGAATTATGTCTTAAAGAATAACAGAGAATAGAGGAGCATTGAAGTTTACTGCATTCTTTCACATTAGATTGTTACATATATACCCCCCCCCTACCTCTGACATCATGTACATGTATAAGATGTGACCTTATTACTACAGTAATACCATTATTAACATTAATGTGTGGATAATTTAACAATAAAAATCATTGTTTTGATTCTGTAACCCTCAGTTATAGAGAAGTGATAAAGTACTTTTCTGGTTTGATTTTGTTCTAATTTTACTGAACAGTTTTTTGTTCTGGGTTGAAAAGTTCAATTACTCCCCCCAAAAAAGAAAAAATCCCTTGATTGTTTGATGTGTATAAGAGTGCTTAATCTCTTATTGCAAGGTCAAGTGTGTAATAGCATAACACATTTTTCAAAAGAATGGCAGTCAAGACATTAATACCAATGTATTTTGACAGAAAATGGACAGGGTTGTCTGCATTCAATTGTCTCTGATGTGCCTGTGTGAAAATTGTAAAAGGGGTTATCTGAGGGTAATAGGGCTAACAAGCCCACGGTCTGACCTGGGTTTGTCAGTGACAATCTAGCTAAGTCAATATCAATGCAGTGACTGCTCCACCAGTTGACCTTTTTTCCCTCTTTCAAGGCGTAAAAGGATTGTTATTACAGTAGGGTGATAGGCTTTTATTGGTCTTTATGACTCAGGCTTTTGTTGAGGCTGTGTCCTGCTAATACCCATTGGTAAGTAATTTAAGCCTTGAGACAGGCCTACTTTTATGATAAGGTAACTCACACATCAGCGGGTGCTATTCTCAACAATGGCTCTGAACGACAGTGAATTGTTACACAGTGCGGGGGCCATAGCCAAGACTGACCTTCTCTTTGCCCCATCTACTGCTCTCATTTATGGCCTGTAGGAGGGACTGTCCGTTTGAATTGAGATATATTCAGGCATCGAAGTCATACCATTCAACCTACTGTATATTCTGTACTGTATAGTAGCTGAGAGAATTTTTGCTGAATAGAGAAGCTAATGTGATGGGATTCTGCTGGGACATGGTTCTGTTTTACGGGTCCTTCTTCAAGGGTGAGTTTTGACCACTGAAGAATGCATCTTTACCACTGGGCGTTGGTGCTGACGTGGGTCCTGTCCTGTCATTGTTGAGGCATGCTGGCTCTTGGAGGGCAGTGCCGGCAGCGGAGGGATGTTTTTACTGCGGTAAGAAGGTGCGGACCAGGTGTGAGGTGCTGTTCAGGTCGTTGTGGGCTATGACAGGGAGAATGGGCCGTAAAGCCCCCGGGGCAGAAATTTATGGTTCATCTGGTGCTCCCTAAAGGTCAGGGGTCAGGGATGTGGGGCTTGTCCTGCTTTATATTTCTCAAGTATCTGAGGTGAACCTTGAACTGTGAAACGAGACCTGAGTCTCTAACAATAGTACAGCTCCATGAAGACTACTATCAGGAGACCTGGACCATTCTTTTTCTGAATGGGATTTATGTACCACTACTGTATATTGGGTGTCGTATACAAAACATATGCATGAAACAAGATGAATATGTGCTCTAAATAGATGTGATTGATGTTGTTGAGATATTAGCCATCCTTTACCATTGACTTGAAATTTAATATAATATATGCCATTTAGCTGACGCTTTTATCCAAAGCGACTTACATTGCAGTGAGTGCATACATTTCAGTATATATGGCCCCAGCAGGAATCAAACCCACAACCTAAGCGTTGTTAGTGCCATGCTCTACCAACTGAGCCACAGAGGACCAGGAAATTTAATGGATGGAGGGTTTAGTTCTAACACTTCAATAGCTAAAAGTGTTGTATTAGTGAGGACAGCAGGTTTGATAGCATCAACACCACATGCCTTGGATTATGATTGTTTTGGGTAAGACTGAGTTGTACATTTTAGTTATGCTTCCTTGTTTGATGTTATCTTCACAAGTGATAGTCCTTCGCATTAGATGTGAGATGCATCTTGTGATTTGTGATCCACAGGTGTCAGTGCAATACTCTCAGTTGTGTATTGCCATTTTGAACTTATTCAACCAGTTAGTCAACTTTCTTTCACTTGCCATCAACTGACATTCAACACAGGAAGGATTTGGGGATGGTTTAATTGTTTACCTTTTAGTCCAGCAGTTACTGTTAATAATGCATCCCTTTTAGTGACTTTGGATATAAATAATAACTATTGTGTAGATGATGTTTTTCCAACTCCACCTCTTGTATTGCCTGAATGGTCTCCAGGCAGGATGCAGGCTTGTCCCTCCCCTCTAAGACTTGCTAATGGAACGGGGTGCAATCTCTTTTGGGCCAGTACAAAGGGCTGTGGCCCTGGGACACTGGGACCTGCTGGGAATGGGTCTCCGTGGCCTTGGCTGCAACAATGGCTTTGCACACACACACACACACACACACACACACACACACACACACACACACACACACACACACACACACACACACAGGGAGGTATCATGGTAGCATTCCTCATTCCATTCCATGCATTACAATGAGCCCGTCCTCCGATTTTTGCCCCCACCAGCCTCACCAGACACACACACACACACACACACACACACACACACACACACACACACACACACACACACACACACACACACACACACACACACACACACAGACAGACAGACACAAACAGAATGAGAGAAACCACTATGGAGAAAACACACACCCTTAGTGAAATCATCTCACCAAATCTGCTGAAATTATAACTAAAAAAGTAATTGTAGCTGGGTGACTGGGTGTCTTGGGTTTCAGTAGTGTTCAAGTAGTGGGTTCAGTGTACATTAATATTCTTCAAGACTAAAGGTAATTTTCATTAAAAACAACAATCATCCACATTAGGCTAAAGTTTACTTTACAGTGAGGTGAGACATGTGGTGTCCCTCAAAGATGTTCCCCAGGGGAAGGGACTGTTGTTGGGAAGGACATTGTACTCCCTGCATCACAGAGGAAGCCAAGGGTGCAAGTGTCCACTATCTGACCCAGAAGCAGAGCCTTGTTTTCCTGAGGCAACAGGACAATCCTTACCGTCTCATATTCTTCAGGGGGTGAGGGAGAGGTTTTAGGGGCTCCTATTTGGGAGGTTTCTATGATCCACAGCCATTGGCAAACATAAGTGGCTACTAACTAAAGGTTAAGAAATATAGGAAATACAGTAGTATTTTGGCTGTGGTTGTACTGGAGAGTGACATGCATGAATGCAATGGGAGACTGACCTTTGAACCATTCATTATGAATAGCCCACTGGGGTTGCCAGAGCTGAAATTGTAATCTTATTTTGTAAGCATCTGCAAGTTCAAATTTGTTGTTGCAAATGTACCCCCTGAGACAATGCAGATAATGGAGCTTCCTTGTGGAAGTAATTCATTTGTATAAGACTGCCTATGTGATTCACATGGACATGCCCCTGTGGATTGAACTATCTCAGAGACATGCTGACATCATTGTTGACTAGGAAGGAGTGAAAGGGATTTTAGAAGGGACTCATTCAGTATGTTAGTAGAGGAGAGGGAGAGGTCTACGGGAATGTGATGGAAATCCTTTTTTTGCTCTTTCTAAATGAGACGTCAACATTTTAAAACAACTCTTTGTAACAAAAGGGCATAAGTCACATTGTATTATCACTTGGGAAAATATGAGATATTTGACAAAGACATCAAAATGACAAACCGAACACTAAGGGAAAGTTCACCACTTCTATCAGTCATCTTGGAACAATTGATAGGGAAGGAAAGATAGGAATGTCATGTGAAGCCCATTGTGGAGTGTGGGGTGGTCATTGTGGTAGGAGTGTAGCTGTGGCATCGGTGATGCGCTTGTCAAGCTGAGTTCCTGTGGTCTAGGCTCACTCACTGGTGGTTCTCATTTGAAGAGTGTTTGAAGTGCGAGAGGAGGGTCACTAAGGGGGAGACGTCCGTCCTGAGTGGCTGGTCTGGGTTAAGGGGCGGGCTTATGCAGGGGGGGGGGGGTTGGAGTGGGAGAATAGTGGGATTGGCACTAGGCATCTGGTAGAACTGCCCTCCTCCTCCACACACACACACACACACACACACACACACACACACACACACACACTCTCTCTCTCTGACACACACAGAGACACACACTCTTTGGTTTTTACAATCCCTGCTTTGATATGGGCTGTGTCTGTGCTGACAGCTCTGGAAGAGAAGGCTGTGAGGAGAGGAGGGGGGAGCTACTGCTGCTTGCCTGGATCTAGACCTAGAGAGAGAAGCAGAGAGAGAGGCAGAGAGAGGCAGAGCTGGCAGACATGCAGCCCAGAGCCCACAGGAGAATAACTAAGGACGGGATTGAGTGGTGATAAGACCCTGCTAGCCTACAGCTCATCTCTGGAGAGTACCTTTATCAGAGGTAAGACAACCAAAGGATCTACTGAGTGAACAGACATGCATGGATAAAACCAGATTTTTAATGGAATGTACTCGAGTGGTGTGGCAGGGAAGAGACTTTGCTTCAGAAATGGGAGACTTTTCATGTGTGTCCCGCTCACAAAAATGGCAGTGGTTTCCAGGTTGAAAAGTTTTTTAATAGCGAATTTTACATTATTCAAATAGGATTATATAATTATATATTTATTAATTCAAAAACATCCCACTTAAATGATGTCGTTTGCACCCTGTCCCTGCTTTAAATGGCAAATAGTTTGAATATGCATCAGGTTACTGCATATTAAATGAAAGTTCTTATAATGCATTATGAACTATACTTAGGTAATACATACTGTAGATGGAATTTCTATGGAGTATTTAAATCTCTCAGCTTGACAAGTGAACTATGAGAAGTGTTCTGGTGAACTGTGAGAGAGAGAGTTGACAAAGGATTCACCATATGACTATATGTATGTAGTTGGAGTCCAGAGTGATCATGCGAACGTGATCAGAGTGTGTTTGATGTCAGCTGTGTGTGTGACAGCAGCACATGTGCGTTTGGGGTGCAGGCAGGCAGGCAGGCTGGAGCGTGCAGGTGGTCCTGCTCTCTATGGGGAATATGGGGATGTCCTTCACACCCATTTGGCCTTTCAATAACACCCTCTGTGATGGAGACCCGCACCAGTCGGCCAAACTGCAACCAGCCAGCACCTTTCGACATGGGGGAGGCCATAGCTAGCTCCTCTGTGGGTCTCCTATTTAAAGTTTATAACAAAACATTTCTAGGATGATTAGCTGGGCTTGGATGCAGTGGAGAGAAACTGAGCCTAATACTGCATGTTCTGTTTGTGGTATATCTACATGGGATCATTTGAGTGTATTGGATAATGCTTTTAGCACATTTTATATGTGTTAAAGTTCATTTGTATACATGAGGTAGTTGACTCACATATGGATCCAATTGTGTCACTCATAAGTTTAGCATAGGCACAATGTTTCTTTTTTTGAAAATGCCAGGGATCTTTTTATACAAGGGTCTCATTTTATGAAGTGTCAACAGGTGACACGTGGTAATTTGAGTACATGTGTTTATTGGATTTTAAATCATCTGCTCCGTACATATTGAGGCGAGGAATATCTTGTTTGAGAGAGAAAAACAGACTTGTCTGAATATGAACTTGAAAACCTGAGACTTTGAACTAAATGTTTTGTTTTCTCTACAAGTAGACCCTATCCAACATCGCAGGACTAGCATGTGCCAAGTTAAACATGTAGGGCCCAGCCAGACTGACAGAGAGTGGTGTGTTTAGTTGTGTGCATGTCCATCATTCATTTCCTTGAGGAATAGAGACAGTAATTCAGACCAGAGGCTGCTTATTTTCTCTATTCACTTCTCAAGGGTTGTTAATCGAAGGTATTTTTTGTGTCTATATTTGGAACATTGTCCTATGAGATGCTAAATACTCTGCCAAAATGGATTGAGTTGATTGGTTGCTTTCGTTAAAAGGACCTCTAAAAGGCTTTTAACATGATTAATGAAATGACTGTCTTTCCATAGAGACATGATGTTTATTGGCTGTTTCTACAATTCAAGTAAGTGTTCTTTGTGTGGTTTGTCAGCTTTGCACAACTTGGTCACTTAAATCCGCTGGAACTTACTCTGTATACTTATGGCTAATTGTGTCTAGTAATATTATGAGTCAGGGTTCTTTTTCCTTTTGTGACAGGGTGAATGAATTAATATGAAAGCCTATTCATACATTATGAGTATTTTATCTGGAAAGACCTTGTCAATGCCTAAGTTCCATTCCATAAATCCTCTGGGAACCTGAAAGAGTGAATGTGTATAACCTACTCAGCTTAGTTTCTATCTTGTGTCATCCAGTGACTGTTTGCTAACTAATGCTATCACAGTCACTGTCATTTTCATGCCATCATTGAAGTTTCGTCTCTATTGAGTGCATTTCCATATGAGTCAGAAGTCCCCCCACCCCATCAGACTCAGCCCCTGACTCCCAGCTACCCCCCCCCCCCCCCCCCCCCGCCCCCCCCCCCCCCCCCCCCCATTCCCTCCACCCCTCTGTCTCTCCTGGCCGAGGGCTATGAGGGGCCTCTGTGGGCAGATCAGTAAGATATGCATCTCAGAGCTCCCAAAGCCATGTTAACAAGCACCTTTACAAAAGAGAGAGAACCATTCAGGACTGCAGGGGTCATGGGCTGTGTGGGAGGGGGTGGGTGGGAGGGGGGATCGGGGGGGCTTTTAAGAGCTAACCTTTCCCTACAGAGCTAGTTAATAGCTTTGAGAGTGTTCATAGGAGTGTGCTGCAGTTGTGGTAAGTTGTTTCAATAGTGTGAAGAAAGTTAAGGAAGTGTATGGTTGAGGTTTGAGGAAATTTGCTAGCTGACATCAGAAGGGATGAATTTGCATACTTGCAGATGTGGTTCAAGGAAAGAAGGACATCGCTGAACACACAGGCTATTAGCCCAGTATCCTGTACCTGCTTTTTTTGTTGGTTTTACCTGAGGCTTGACATTCTTCACAGTCTTGAGAGATCACGAAAGAGAGTTCTCTGCCATGTGAGAGCAGATATTAATTAATGTATTCAGTATTAATTAATGCAGTGAGTATCTCTTATAATATCTCTCATATCTTTAGTATATATAATAAACCACACCATCTACTGTCAGGGTCTCTACTGAACTTCTATAGTTAGCCATCTCCTATGGGAAATCCAACCAGCTTTCAAACAAGGCCACATTTTTTGAAGGTTATTCCAGTGTCATTTGCAAGTCAATAGACCTGTGAATAGAACAAGAGTGTCTTATTTGGCGCCTTGTCTGAAGACAGGTTATCTTGGTTTTGAGGGCTTTAACCGCCATGAATGTAGAGATAACAAAATCTCATCTTCAGG
>NC_139657.1:20742264-20836917 GCF_951799395.1 Argentina silus | reverse complement strand
CACACACACACACACACACACAAACACACACACACACACACACACACACACACACACACACACACTCCTAGGTACCTATGCATATATAGCATTCCAGGGGAGAGCGAAGATTTTGGACCTTCTACTCACGCCTGTGTTCTTCAAAGGCAGCAGTCAAGTGTGGCTGGTTTTCTCAGCTGTCTCCCCCCAGCCCTGTGTAGCCCTGCCCAGCCATGGGGGGTGGAGGTGGGGGTGGAGGGGATGTGTGGGGGGGCTACACTGACCATTGGCTGGTCTCCATTGAAGTCTCGCAGTCAGAGGTGTGGCTCATGAAACATTACCACAACCGCTCATACATTAATTTTCCGCAAGCCTGTTTGTCTAACAAGGCCTTTTACGCATGGCAGATAGTAGCCTGTAGTGTAGTATATTTGGTGGTACTGCTATTCAGTACCGTATGTTTTGAAAGTTTTGTTTCGATGATTTATGGAATATAATAAATCAAATGTGTGATTTCCCCTGTTCTTGAGGAGGAAATATGTCCTGTAAATGTCGTATGGAATGTAAATGAAGTGAGCAAAGAAGTGAGTAGTAGTAGTAGTAGCAGTGCAGTCGCCTTGCATTACTTGCATTGTATCCCCACACATAGACATCTCTCCCAGCCTTATAACTCCTGTGTGGCCAGTCAGCTGTGTGTGTGTGTGTGTCTGTGTGTGTCTGTGTGTGTGTGTGTGTGTGTGTGTGTGTGTGTGTGTGTGTGTGTGTAGCCGAGCAGGATCCAGCCAAGTGCCAGTCGTCCATATCCATCCATGCATCCCTCTCTCTCTCTTTCACCTGTCCCCCCCCAGTTCCCCGGCCTCCCCTTTGCCTCTCCCCTCTGTCCAAAGATGAAAGGATGATCAGACACCCTCTTCCCTCACTCTGGCAGGTTGAAAAATAAACAGCCCGAGGAGAAGACAGAGAAAAGAGGAGAGAGGGGAGATAGAGTAGCAGGCTTGTGGACATTCCCCATATGGCAGTTTTATCCACAGGGGGTGTGTTTCTCTAAGGACAGACCAGTGTTTATACAGAGCCCCAGCCCCAGTGATTGACCCATCATCACATCACATATGTTAGCCTCATATGAGACTCTTGTGCCAAATTGAGCTAGCTATACATTCTTCTTCTTCTTCTTCTTCTCTGAAACATGTGCTCTACAGATAAGGTGAAACCTTGAAGTGTGAGTCTTGTACTGTGTCTGGTGTTGCTCTCACGTCTAGTATGTCGAGGGCTTGGTGAATTACAGTATGGAAATGGAATGTGCGGCCCATTGTAGCCGTAACCCCTCGCCTTGATGTAAAATGAATGTGCTTACGGTATACGTGACTAGCTGTTCGTAATTGTCTCAAGACAAGTCAAGACATCACCTCGTAAATCTGTTGGAATTTTCGAATGGTCCCTGACCTCAAGCCACATGAGGGGACACGACTAGACGACACACAGCCACAATGGCAGTGAAAGACTACAGTTATGAGTGATTATATGAGATGATGTGATTTTACATATGGGAATCATCGCCAGATGAATGAAAGTGTTGCCATAAACGCCTTTCGCAAAAGCTAGTCCACATGGAAGTGGAGGTGGGGTGATTCACACAGTGCTGAGCTGTGGAGCATGGCTGAGTGAGACTGAGATGACTGGAATGAAGGGATGAATGAATGAATGAATGATGCCTGGACATGTGGAATATGTGGATGATGTACTGTATCTATTTCTTATCACCCTTGAGTGACACATATCTTTCTCTCTCTCTTTCCCTGTCTTTCTCTCTTTATCCCACTCCACCCCCCTCCCTCCCTATCTCCCTCCAGTAGAAGCTGGTGAGTGTGTCATATGAACCTGGAGAGTGCAGCAGGTTACCAGGGCGGGGCGCGCCAGCGGGACATGATGATGGAGCAGAAAGTCAGCAAGCTGACCTTTGGCTTCCAGCGCAGCTCCACGTCCGACGACGACTCGGGCTGCGCCCTGGAGGAGTACGCCTGGGTACCCCCCGGCCTTAGGCCTGAACAGGTGAGCATGGACCCACACACACACACACACACACACACACACATACACACACTCACACTCACACACACAGTCAGTAAATTTACGCTGATGCAATGGTGTAGCACACTCCTACTTACATGATTTATCAGTTTTTTTATTTATCTTGTAATATTTTGTTGATTTCCCTCAACAAGCCCAACTATGAAGTAATGTAAAAGTGAAATGAACCTGAACAAGAGCAAAAATAGGAATGACCTGATTCTAATGTTCCCCATTGAAGGAGCACCTTCTGATAGTTCTTTCTGTGTTGCTGCTAACCCATTTCACTGCCCCAGATACTGTAGCTGTTATTGAGCCCATTTAGAATAATATTCCAAGCTTGGTCCCTGGATAATGGGACCTGAACCACCTCTTCTTCTCTCTCCCTCCCTAAAAGTGAACCGGCTCCCTTTGTTTGAGACAGACTTGTCAAGCACCACCCCACAGCCACTTAGCGACAGGATGTGTATATTTTTATTTACAAACTCTGGCATGGAAAAGTCTGGTGGTGATTAGAGTGATTTGGCAGATGTAGGAGCCTAGGAGGGAGGCCTTAGTGGATCAGTCACTGCTATAGCTTCTGCTGTTGGCAGAACCAGACTTAAAGAGGGCTACGCTACGCTATGATAACGCTCGGACCGTCAGCCATGGCTACCTTTTACAGGGCCCGTCCACAAACACAGTCCTGCTTGTGCCTGCTGCAGGCAGTGTGATGTGGCACTCTTCCAAATCTAGGCCCCCTTTCCTCCCCTCTTTCAACTCTATCCCCCTTTCCCTCTCTCCTCTCCTCTCCTCTCTCCCCCCTTTTAAACAGCACACACATGGAAGCAATGAGGGGTGATGGGCGAGAAAGAAGGGCCAGAGCAACAGGAGACCCCTAAAGACCAAATATGCAGTAGGCAGGGCCTTTGTGTGGAAATGAAATGCGTGGGTCAACTGTAATGCCTTTACAGCAGCTATTCTCTGGAATGGCCCTGCCACATTATGGGTGATCATTACAGTGAAGAAACACACAGCCCTTCTGGATGAGGGTTATAGTGTTCTGTTCTGTCCTGGGGAGGAAAGGAGAGAGAGGTGGGATAGAGGGGTAATAGCAGCATGAAATGTGCATATTTTATGGCAGGGCCCAAACGCAGGGTGATTGCAGTGGGGGTAAATTGCTGTCCCCTTACTCTCTAGACGATCAGAGCAGCAGGAAGCCCCCTTCACACACAGGAGACGAGCTCATCCCATCTCTTTATCTGCTATCCCATAATGACCCTCCGTCATAAAGTGGACCTTCAGTGGCCGATCGGCCTCGAGGGTCAAAGTGCCACGGCGGCACATAAAAACAGGCAGCTTTGTCCCGCTACCAGTGACAAGCATATGACAAACCCTCCCCCTCTCCCTCCCCCTGTCCTCCCGTCCCCCCTTCCTTAGGATAACGGCCTGGTCAGTGACCTAATGGAGTTATGACAGGCAGAATTACAGAGGGTGACACCGTGTTGTTCATCCTATGTAGAAAGCTTAGGGGGTTCTCTAACTTCCCAAGTCAAGTCTCTTGGGTCTGGTGAAAAGTGCAGTGTCTCTGTTCTCACCATCCCTCTGTAGGCCTGTCTCTAACCTCCTTCCTTTCTATTTTCTCCATCAGTCTGTAGTCCTGTCTCTAACTTATCTTCTCTCCCCTATGTGCTCTGTGTGCTCCAGGTGCAGCTGTATTTTTCCTGTCTGCCCGAGGATAAGGTTCCTTATGTGAACAGCCCTGGAGAGAAGTTCAGAATCAAGCAGCTCCTCTACCAACTGCCTCCCCATGATAATGAGGTAAGAGAAAAGTATATTTGTACTGTATACTGTGTGTGTGTGTGTGTGTGTGCGCGCATGCATCATAAAACCACTCCCAGCAGGTCCTCTCATTAAAGACATTGTTACAGCAAAGGTCTCACAGGCCAGCGCCCATTTTCCCATCATTCTCTTATGTCACTCAGACTCCATCTTGTTTGTGGAGCTGTGTCTGTCCCTGCTTTCATGCCTGGTAAACCTAGTTATGACTTTAGTGCCTCCCTTGCCACCTCCGTGCCATTCTCCTCATGTGAGGACTTGGCATTCACGTCAAGGGGATTTTTGTCCCCACAGCTCTTTCGCAGGGTGTGGGCACAATGAGACTTTTGAGTTGATGATTTTATGATGTTTGCTGGGAGCCCCCCCACTGGCAGGATTCCTGCCATAGCTGTGGTTTTTATGAGGACAGCCCAGTGGGAGAGAGGGACGCTGCTGAAAGAAGCTTTATGTGTGCCACTACCGCCATCACGGTGGCACCACAGCCCGAGCTGCCTGCCCTCCACCCCTTGTATCTCCTCCTCATCTCTCTTTGTTGGTCTTGTCTCTTCACTGTAAACACAAGCCTTGTTTGTGCAAACGTCTGCTTTCCCCTTGTTAAGGGGTTTGGGAGACATCAAAAAGAGGGTGCTGTAAAAAAACACAGTTCTCAATAAGTCAGGCTTAGGGTGGACATTTTGAAGGTGTGAGTGGGTGGGTGGGTGGGTGGGTGGGTGGGCGGGTGCAGGGGGGTGTGGGGTGGGGGCGGGGGTTTAGAGCAGGCGTCAAGAGATGTTTTTGTTGAATGTGCACCGGTATGCGCTCTAGAGAATGTGTGTCTTGACTTGGGTTTCACTTCAAGTGCTCCTTTTTGTTAGTTCCTATGCTTTGTTATAGTGTCCACTACTAAGTCCACGGTGGGTCAAAAAGTGTTTGAGATTGCCTGAACCTGCCTGAAGTGCCAGATAGACGGGGTTTGGACTTTTGGGACTGTTCCATTAGTTCTATTGTGCCAGCCAGGCAAACTCTACACCGTGATTTCAATACTATTTGAACTCAGGTCTGCAGTGCATGACTGCATGTACCCTCTTCTGTTTCTGACTAAGTGTCCTCTCTCTCTCCCCCAGGTGCGTTACTGCCAGTCTCTCAGCGAGGAGGAGAAGAAGGAGCTCCACATGTTCAGTGTCCAGAGGAAGAAGGAGGCTCTGGGGAGGGGCACTCTCAAACTGCTGCCCCTGCATCTTCTACACAGCGTCTGTGAGCATGTATGTCTTTGCCACTGCTGCCTACCCATCACTTATATCACACACACACCAGGACAGGCTGGGAGGTAGAAAGCGGAGGACGGGCTCATTGTAATACATGGAATGGAATTAGGAATGGTATCAAACATGAGACACTGATTTCTACCTCCACCAGCCACCACTGACACACACTCTAGCCCCTCATAGGAAACACAAACCAATGGGAAAAAGAAAAGCCATGATGTAGAATAGGCTTCTGTCCAGATCTATTTGGATAGTTGTAATAAGCCATTGTAATCCATATTACTCTAGTAAACTTGATTATTTAGAACTTGAGAAGCAGATAGCAGAGAGCTGTAGCCTGTCCTCATGTTGTTTATCCCTCTGTGAGTATGAAGTGAATCCCCGAGGGTTGGGTTCACCTAAAACACACAGGAAGAGGAGCAATTAAGAGCTCAATATCAACCCCGCTATGTAAGAGATCCCTAAACATATGTTGGCTTTGCAGTCATGCAGACGATCTAAAAAGCCCCCTCTCAAAGTTGTTTTGAGTGTCGTTACAGTGTGCTTGGCGCTGTGCTCGGTGCAGTGTTTTATTCACTATTTATAGTGGTTTGTGTCACGTGTCAAAACATGATCCACTGTGGTCAAATAAAGATAAAGCCTGTTTTCTCCTCTGGGCCGGTCGCCTCTTTTTGACTACCTGACTGTGTGACTGGAGACCCTATGAACAGGCCTGTGTCCCTACATGGCAAAAAGACAGAGGGGAAAAAACCCAACAAACTTGACCGCTCAGGGAGCACAGACCCCCATGGTCATAATTCCTTCAGTCAGTCAAACAATGCCAAATCTACTGACTTCCACACAGATGGAACAGGCCGAGCCACATATTTCACCTCTCCTAGTAGGCCATGGGCCATATGACGACACCCTAGTTTCCATGGCCATGTGTTTGGTCATGTGTTAGTATAGAAAATGACGACTAACGCATTACTGCATCTCAGTGGTTACATAAAGCGTGGGTCAATGGGCCATAGCTTTGGACAGTTCGGCCAAAAGTCATGGATTTCTCATGTCATATTGTTAGCACGTAATAATCAGATAATCGATATTTGTTTAATTCCAAAAATGATGTTGTTGGAATACCACACACACAATTCTGTAATCATTCTGAAATAGCACTTTGATCCTCTATTTCTGCATGAAGAGAGTGAACATCTTTTCTTGGCTAATGTTGTTGTTGTTGTTGATTGCAGTGTGGGGAGAACATCAACGGAGGTGAGATGGCGGTGTTTACCTCCAGAGCTGGCCCGGGGCTGTGCTGGCACCCAGCATGCTTTGCGTGCTCCACATGTAGCGAGCTCCTGGTGGATCTCATCTACTTCTACCAGGACGGGAAGATCCACTGTGGGAGGCACCATGCTGAGCTGCTCAAACCGCGCTGCTCTGCCTGCGATGAGGTGAGATACACACTGACAGAAAACACAGTAGAAGAATAGAACAACATACTAACCTAGAATAGTACAAGCTTTTCTTGAATTGACACTTATACTCATAAGACTTAGACTTATGTTTACACTTTTAGTTCAGAGATTTTTCTAAGGCATCAGTAATGTCTGCATTAGTTTTAGAGTACAGTACATGGCATTCAACTTTAGTTTATTGGCATATCCCCCTCATCTACAATTACTCAAATTAAATACTATGAATAGCATCCTACTGCTTTCCATGCATAGGAGAGCCCTGCACATCTAACTGTGTATATGTGTGTTTGTCTTGTCAGATTATCTTTGCTGATGAGTGTACAGAGGCGGAGGGCCGTCACTGGCACATGAAGCACTTCGCCTGTTTCGAGTGTGAGACGGTGTTGGGGGGCCAGCGTTACATCATGAAGGACGGACGGCCCTACTGCTGCGGATGCTTTGAGTCTCTCTATGCTGAGTACTGTGAGGCCTGTGGAGAACACATCGGTATATACACCCCTGTAACAGACCTACAGGCATCTAATCTATTGCTTTTGCCATTGCTGAAATTGTACTCTGTTAGACTCTGTTAGATCATTGAAAATTAAATATCAAATTAAATATCTGTGTGTTGGTGATGCAATTCAAGAGATCAAAGCAGTCTCACATGACATTCTCTACCAAAATGAACATCCCAGTGAAATATCACAAATAATTGAGGAGATAACACTGCATATACAGTATGACATGATAAACAATTTTGCCCTACATCTTGGTTAATTCAAGCTTCTGTTTTCTCGTACAGGGGTGGACCATGCCCAGATGACATACGATGGGCTCCACTGGCACGCCACAGAAAGCTGTTTCAGCTGTGCCCAGTGTAAGAGTTCCTTGTTAGGATGCCCCTTCCTGCCCCGACAGGGCCACATCTACTGCTCCAAGGCCTGCAGCCTTGGGGAGGACATCCATGCCTCTGACTCCTCCGACTCTGCCTTCCAGTCGGCTCGCTCCCGCGAGTCCCGCCGCAGCGTGCGCATGGGCAAAAGCAGTCGCTCGGCCGACCAGTGCCGCCAGTCGCTCCTCTTCTCCCCCTCCGTCAACTACAAGTTCCCTGGCTTCAGTGGCGACTCCGCCGACGCCAACAACGACACCCTCACCAACAAGCTGGCCCACCTCAACCTGGCCGACGAGCGCTTCTGGAGGGGCGGTCGCGAGGGTGGCGAGGAGGAGACGGAGGAGGCCCCCGAGGACCGGGAGGAGGAGTGGGCCGAGCATGAGGACTACATGACCCAGCTGCTGCTTAAGTTTGGCGAGAACGGGGTCTTCCAACAGGCTGATCAGGACTCCAGACCCACTGACCTGTGGATGACCGATACAGAGGTCAAGGTGAAACAGGAGCCCAAGGCTGTGATTGGTGGAGGAGGAGTTGGTGGAGGGGTTGGGGGTGGGGGCAGTCAGAGCTTGGCCAGTAAGAAGTACCAGGCGGACATGTACTGGGCCCAGTCCCAGGACGGGCTGGGGGATTCGGCCTACGGGAGCCACCCAGGCCCTGCCAGCAGCAGGAAGATCCAGGAGTTGGAGCTGGAGCATGGGGCCGGGGCAGGCTTCCAAAGGGAGGAGCAGCAGTGGTATGATGACTCCCTGGAGTGCATCACTGACGAGCTCAAGCAGACGGAGCAGAGTGTACGAGACTCCATGGACTCTCTGGCACTCTCCAATATCACTGGTAAGAGAGATGGCAGACATCATTCAAAGCCATTAATGCTAATGCTATCATAGAGTGTATCATTGAGAAATGCCCAGGTATAAATCTGAGTAGAATAGCCTGATATTAAAACTGATTTAGGCAGTACATTATAGGCCAGAAATTAATGTCACAGTATTGACACAACCCCCCAGGACTGTCTTACCATATTTACATTTTACAAATACTATTGTGTAGAATAGCCACCTTATATATTTTTCTTATATAATAGACACAAATATATTTTCCCAATTTCATTATCTCTCTGTTCTCTCCCAGGAGCGTCTGTTGATGGAGACAGTAAAGACAGGCCACTGGTTTACACCTTACAAAACTTCCAGGAGTTGGACGAAGAGGACTGTGACAAAACCAGCAATATGGGAACGCTCAACTCCTCCATGTTACACAGAAGTGCCAATTCCCTGAAGAGCCTTACATCTGAGCTGGAGCAGGAGGAGCTGGTGGAAGAGAACGTACCAGAGGAGGAAGAGGAGGAGGAGGAAGAGGTCCCACTCCCAGAGGAGAGACCCAAGCCCCCCCACCTCCCTGCGCTGAGGAGGACACGCTCCCAGTCCAGACCACAACAGGTCAAGTTCTCTGACGACGTCGTGGACAACAGTCGCTATGGTGACCTGCCCATGCGCCAGCCCCCCATGAGTGAGCGGACTCGCCGGCGAGCGTACCACTTTGAGGAGCAAGACCAGGAGCCTAGCTCTGGACGCCATCACCACCACCATCATCACCACCACAGAAAGCGCCGTAGTCGTAAGTCACGCTCAGACAACGCTCTGCATCTGGTGCCTAAGGAGAGGGCCCACATGTACTTCAGAGAGGACCACAGGGGGCATGCCCTCGTCCCCAAGGGGCCCCAGGCCTTCCTGCCTAGCCAGCAGGCCTACGGCCACCCCCACCCCCAGCCTCGTGCCCATGCCACCTCAGACTACGACCTGCAGGGGCCGGCCATGGAGAGGTTCCTTGGGCTGTGTGGAGAGGAGGATGACTGGTGCTCAACCTGCTCCTCTTCCTCCTCTGAGTCTGAGGAGGAGGGCTTCTTCCTAGGCCAGCCCATCCCCAAGCCAAGGCCCCATAGACACTACTACACTGACGACCTGCCCAGCCCAGTGGCAGGCCTGCCCTCCCTGCCTTACAGCCCACGGACTAAATCCAAAAAGAAGAAGGGACACAAGGGGAAAAACTGTATAATTTCCTAGACTTTTTTATGTGGTCCCCCATGTCCTCCACCTTTAAATTACACTCTGCAACTCCTCTCTGCATCTTTTATTGCCACTATTTGACATACGGCCTGCTTTTTACAATGCCTGAATTCTCTTGCCAACTCGATGTACACAGCACTGGTTCTCTCATGTGATCATCCCATTGAAATGGATTGAGAAGAAACAATGAGTCATATTTCAAAGGCCTGAACTTTATTAGAAACATGTCCGCTTCTGCATTATTATGAACTGTCAGCAAAGTAACACATTAACTCGGAGTAAAACATATTTATAAAGCAAAGAGACTAACTGAAATTATTATTTAACAGTGCAGATATTAATGTATATATTGTAAAGTTCAGATACAAAACTGATATTTTTATACCCCTGAGTTCCAAAAGGTTTTTTTGTAGTGGAATGGCATTGAGAGATACAACTTTTGGCAGTTATTAAAGAACTTTCTCATTTGTTAATCAGGGTTTTATTATGAAAGTATTATGGGCTGCCAGTAAAGGCATGACAGAGTAAGACCCTTGCTATCTCCAAGTATGTGCTTCTTTTGTATTTAGGCTTATGCTGCCCTGACAAGTGGGGATACCATATCTACTACATAGGGCCAGGTTGGGTTGACTATTTTATTTATGGGTCATGTTGTATTGTAAACAGATCACTGTAATCTGTATAAATGTAAAAACTGGAATATAAGGCTAAGATTGATAATAGTTGTAATAAAATTATATTATGAAATGAGACTTTTTGTTTATTCCATGTGGAGAGTCAATTCTTGATTTGGTTTGCCTAGTACAACAGAATCAATGGAATAGTCCCAAAAGTGCAAACTAATACTTCTAAGTTACATGTGGTGGTCCATGCACTATAAAAACCTTTATTACTAGAAAAGGGAACATGACAATCTAAGAACAATAATAACAATTGACTGTTTGCAGTTGAAAATTGAATTTCCCCATATTGGTTGTTGGTTTCATTTCTTCTGAAAACCTCTATTTTGTTCTCATCAGAATCAGTATGACTGTAGTTGTTTAACACTTGGTGAGAGACCCGGTGGTGGACTGATCTAATGTGCAAGTCATTACTGACTCATGAGTGATGTAATGATAAGGATTTCCTTATCTGAACTGGATAACTTAAATTTCACATACAATTTGAGTCAAACCTTTGACATTCAATACATACAAATAACAATAATGAATTATTAAATCAAGAACATTGTGCACCTATGCCCCATCCCAAAGTCACTCATAAGTCCATCAGTCCCGGTCACTGGAGGCTGTGGTTCCGGTCCATGTTCACGTTGAGGGTTTGGCCTGCTGTGTGACCTGGTCCAGCTCCTTGATAAAGTGCCGGAGGTCGTCTAGGCAACGCTCCCGTATCTCAACCAGGTTCTCCTTCAGCGGGGTCTCCAGCAGCTGGTCCAGACTGGGCTCTTTGGCCACCAACATCTTCACCACCGTGCCGAACGTCTCACAGTCCTGCATGTACAGCTGTACACACACAAAACAGGCACTGCATTAGGATACGTATAAAACAACATCAAAATCGGAGTTCACTGTTCAAGTTGAATAGTGCATTATTTGCCTCAAAGTGCATTGTATAGTTGTCGCACAAGTACCTAAAACACAGTTCAATGGGTCTCAGATTCAGACCTAGTTCTCATTCCAACACGTTACTGTGAACTTAATGAACCCACATTTCTGGCAAGTAGGTGTACTCTATGAAACAGGTGTGTGTGAATGAGTGTGCATGTGCGAGCTCTGTAAGAGAGTGTCCATCGGAACAAAAGGGGAAAAAAGGTGTTAGGAGTCTGTTAGCAGACTGCAAAGTTCTTTCACACCACATTGTAACAGGCTCTCAGGTCCAGCTCTGGTTTTACTGCCATACAGAAAATGGCTGTAAACCTCTTTTTTAAAGGCAGCTAGTGTCCCAGGTGCGAGCCCACTAGGCCTTTATCACCTGGGGCTAACAGACCCCACTGAGGCCCTGCATTTGATCCCTCCTGGAGGGTAGGTCTGGTCCCGGCTTTCACACCAGCTTATGAAGTGGCCCTACAAAGGCAAAGAGAGCAGTCTGGGACACAAGGTGCTCCAGGGTGCAGCTAATCCTGCCAAGCTCACCGCTCTTCCTTTACAGGGCAGCTAAATGCCTGATGAAAGTTCACTGGGGCTGGCAGTGAGCTTTACTGTTGCTTTTCAGCCTGCATTGTGCATGCTCTGAACGTCAGTGTCTACAATTGGCTCAGTCAAGAAAAATTGGACTAATTCTACTAATGCTGGTGTCAATTCCAAAAAATTAATTGGACATAAGAGAAAGTGTTTTATACATTTGTTTTTATAAGAAATTAGTTCAATGACTAGATTTAAACTTTGGACAAAAGTCATTTCTTGACAACATTCAAGTGTATATTTTCTCAGTTGTAAAGGCTTTTTTTCTTATTATTGCAGCAATAGGCTGTAATGACTTTGTCAGATGTAAGACATCAAATTTCACAAAGCGGCCAGAGATGTGACCTACTTCTACAAAGTAGTGATTTAATCAAATCGTCCCAGCTTCCTTAGAGGTAGAACTGTGTCATGTTAAGACCCTGTAGCCAGTTTGGGAATCTGGGCTGTCAAGGGCTTTTTTTTCCCCTACCTTAGAATAAGAAAAGTAGATTTCATTATGACTCCATGCTTAATGCAGTATGAAATGATATCAGCCTCAATGAGTTTGACAGCATAGAGAAACTAAATGAGACAAATGTGCAGCTTTATCTGAGACCTGTCGAATCAAATCAAAATACGCAGAGTTGAGTATGAAGTGAGTTTTACCATAGTCTAAAACAGGCTCTATTCCAGGACACCTTCAGCCTAGGAGACGTGTGTGTGTGTGTGTGTGTGTGTGTGTGTATATATACACTCACGGAGCACTTTATTAGGAACACCTGTACACCTTCTCATGGTGGAGGTGGTGTAATGGTGTGGGGAATGTTTTCTTGGCACACTCTGGGCCAGTTAATACCAATCAATCATCGTTTGAATGCCACAGCCTATTTGAGTATTGTTGCTGACCATGTGCATCCCTTCATGGACACAAATGTACCCATCTTCTATTGGCTACTTCCAGCATGATAATGCACAATGTCACAAAGCAAAAGTCGTCTCAAGCTGGTTTCATGAACATGACAATGAGTTCAGTGTTCTTTAGTGGCCTTCCCAGTCACCGGATCTGAATCCAATAGAACACCTTTGGGATGTGGTAGAACGGGAGATTCACAGCTTGAAACTGCACCTGAAAAATCTGCAGGAATTGCGTGACGCAATCATGTCATCATGGATCACAATCTCAAAGGAATATTTCCAACATCTTGTGGAATCAATGCCACAAAGAATTGAGGCTGTTTTGAGAGCAAAGGGAGGCCTTACCCAGAATATAGTGTTCCTAATAAAGTGTTAGGTGAGTGTATGTGGGTGTATAGCTACCACTGCAAGAATGGGAGTCTTTTGGTGTAGTAGAGATAACAGTGGAGATATTTATTAAGCTGCATCTCAAGAGGTTAAGGACAGGACAGAGGCTGTCATACTGTATCCAGAATGAAACATGAACTGCCTATGGCCACTATCAAAGGGCTCCCAAAGGCCAAACTCAGGGAGGGGTTTCAGTTGGGTGAGCCAAGTCACTCTAAGAACTACTGTGAAAGGTCAGGGGAAGCAGGTTGGGAATAATAGAACATTTAACCTGAAACAATAGCCTAAGGATGAAAATAGCCCAAGATGCATGGGAAAGTGCACTTTGTTATAAAATGGTGACGTCACACACACACACACACACACACACACACACACACACACACACACACACACACACAGGGTCAGGAGACAAAGATCATCATCATTGCATGGCCAAATCAACTCAAATTAACTTTCTGCTTGGCCGGTAGTTACTTTGAACTTTCTCTTGAACCCATTCGCACCCATTTCTTTTCTTATTAGCGGTGGCTAAAGTCAGCTGAAGTTAGTAGTAGCTATTTAAACAAGTCTAAATGGATTACAGTTTCTCCTGGCCCATGGACTACTTTCAGGTTAAGGAACCATCATACTATAAAGTGTAAAAAAGTGAACTATCCATTTAAGGTGAGTGTCACTTCTGAGCCATATTCTACTGAGAATCCTTGTTCAAAAATGGTCACACATGCACCACCTGTGGTATTTCGAGGGGAGTGGGGGAGCAAATTGGGGCAAGCCAGGTAAGGCTAAGTGAAATTATACATACTCTGCTACGCTCTCCTGACAGAGACAAAATGAGGGGTATCTTCTCTGCTCTACCTGCTAATTATACTAAATGAAAAGAAGTGCAGTGCCTCCAGCCTCCAGACGTCTGAAGGTCTCCAGCATTCCCTCTTTCTCTCTCTTCGCTCAACCACCTTGAAAATACCCCAGCTCAACTAGTCGCAGCATGTTCAGGTAGTTAACACACAGATATCTGCTCATTCCCGCATCCCTTACCCACATTCTGCAGTCAGTCTGCCCAGGGAAGAGGAGCACAACACTGCTCTGACCTGCAAAGTGCTGCGATGAAGTACAAACCATTCTAGAGAATAGAGTAACTCAACGCTAAGTGTAGCCTAACTTAAAATCTTCATGGACATTATGAAAGAAACCTATCACTTATGTTTTTTTCTGGCTATCCACATAGGCTGCACCACACGCCCAAGCATAAAACTAATCGAACACACACTGAGACAAAACATATTGTTGAGAATGACGAGAAGTCCTGACAGAAATATCCCGACTGCAGGAAATGTTGGACCAAAACTAGTGCTTTAAAGTCTGTGTACATCATGTCAACGGAATCCACTGGGCCACATAATGACAGTGTGCTACACCGACCACCAGGAAGTGAATGAGACTCACAACACGTGTGGTGAAGTAAACTCAGGGTCAAGTTCCTCCTGCAACATAGGCCTCGTTCTCCTCCTAGTTAAAGAGGGATAACTTAATAGTTAAGTTAGATAACTTTGTAGTCTGAAAAGGTTTTATGCAATGGGGATAAGCTATTATTAGTTCATCTATCTGTAACTTCTACCGACTTCCAACACTATACTGTAAGTATGACTTCTTTAGAAAACTCTTTGCTCAATTGAGAGGGACATGTGAAGAGAGAAAATGAGTTCCAGGTTTGAAGACGTAAAAAGAATTAAAAAGACAATAAGGTCATCCAAAATGTATTAGTTGTTTAACGGATGCTGTGCTTCACTTTTAAAGATGATACATTATTATCAATATTATGAATGCATTCACCCAATGCATAGGTAAAGTAGGCGATCGCATATGGCCCCTAAATGAAATAATTTATTTTGATCAATCTGAGCCACAAATTCAGGGAGCTTATTGCTTCAGCGCAAGCCGTTGGAGCAACTAGCAGCACAGCAGCTGAAATGTGACAGCTGACAGCGGAGCAAGGTACAGAATTCAAAATTAGTAATCCCAGAGTTTAAATTTTGAATTGAAATATAATTTGGATATAAAGCAAGACCAGATTACAAACGAAAAACTGATTTCATATTTTGTAGCTAAAACTAGCTACAGCTTTGTTAAGTGCTGTTCAACGCAAGATGGACACACTGGCTGGCTGGCGGAGGTCTGACTGAGGCAGTGTTTTATTTTAGGAAAGATAGAAGTGCACATTATTTTGTCATTAGGCTACAATTGAAAATGCTTTATAGATTTCAGGTCAAACACGGCTGATGTTTAAATAGCAGCATTTTCATTAAAGCCAGTCATTTCAAATAATGTACAGTATACTGTAGGCCTACCCCTGGATTTTGATAATTATGACTTATAAATAGCATAATGGAGGTAATTACTACTGTCTCACCTTTCCATAACCAAAACATGACTTAAGCTTAGATCTCACCTAGGGACCCCTATTTAATAATCAGACTGAAATGTAGCATAATATTTCTCGTACTTTTTATGTTTGACCATCGAGGCTGCATATTTGTACACTTCATCCAGTTTGATACAGATTTTTTTTCCGCTGGCTCGCTTTACTTTCTGAAAATGAAATCTGTTAAACAATTAATCAAGTTTCTATGGCCTAAGCATCCTGTGCATGTCACATATCCCAGTACACCCCAATCATTTAGAGCTGATTATGTTTGTCATCTCTCAAAACAAAACCCTCTGTAAGCTTTTCCCAAACTACAGTGTGTATTGACACTGATTACATTTTCACTTCATTACATCCTATATAAACTTTGAAACTTCAAAGTGGGAGAGGGAAAGAGGAAGAAAGCCTGGCAATGAACAATGAACTCAAATTAAATGATTTCCCTTGACACAACTGGAGCTTCAAAAAGACTAAGCTATTTCTTATGGATGTAAAAGAGAAGACTAACTAAGGAAAATCTGTCCGTTACACACACACACTTTTGTGTAAGAAGAAGTGTGCCACTCAAAACAGAGACTTCTGGGAGTGTTTCAAGAGGGCTGCTGTACTCTGAGAACCGGTCCCTTGTTACTTAACCAAACAGTAAGGGTGTGTTTGACCTAAGCGTGCTCTCTGGGTTGTGTGGGGAGTTTATGCCTGGGTTCCCTCCCTGTGGTGGGAGAAAGGGGGCCGATTTCCAGACCCGATCCTGGAGGCCCCACCCCCCCCACACACACACACGACGGGCTAGAGCCCTGGAGAGACAGCAGCGCTGAGGACCTGAGCATGGGGAAGGGGGGCAGATCGGACATGGATGTCTGAATTATGGGGGTACAGGGCTGTTTGTATGTGTGTGAGACGAGGTGTATGGTAGGAGGGATAGAGTTATGGGTCTCTGGGAGATTCTACATACGGATCACATTTAGTGGGGGTCTGTAGTTTAAAATGTTGAGGACCTCCTAGTTGAAAAATGTGTTTGTTTTTCTTGATTGTGTTTTATAATGTTGTAATGTTGTTTTTGTGTTATGTATGGTTGTAAACTGTGTGTATGCAGGGCCTCAATGGGACTCCCTGTTAAAATAAAGGTTCAATAAAATACCGCAACTTGCACTCTGGTAGATATCACACTGATTAAGTTACCCCTAAAACCCGTACTTCCAAGCTGTGTAGCTTAAAACATTATTCGAAAAGCATAACTGAACACAACCATTTTATTATTGTCACGATGTAAAATGGAATTGATTACAGTTCTCTAAAATATGCAACAATTTGGCAAAAGTAAAGTTTTCAAGTCAATCTTCTATGGTAACACCAAATGAAGAACTTTACTGTTCTAGGGGAGGAGTGGGCCTAGATTGTACTCAGTAGTCAAATTTCATCACTTGCCATAAGGGGAGGGGATGTGGCTAGACAGATTGTAACACTATTGTTTGTTAATGGGAAACTATCTGAGCTTGTTGTAAGTGGAGCTCGAGCAAGCACACACAGGAGCTGCAGCAAAATGTGTAGCCTACAGATCATGGGGGAGTTTTATTTGAGAAGATCATGTATGGGGTGAGCATTTGGATGGGGTGAGCAGTAGTTTGAGGTTGGTGAGAGCAGTAGTTTGAGGTTGGTGAGAGCATCTTGTAGTGAGTTGAAGTTGGCCTGAAGAGTGGCAGGGGCAAGTGAAAGGGCAGTGTGTGGGGCCTCTCAAAGATATAGCCAGCCATGTTAAAGTGCTCATTAAAGAGATCAACCATACAGGCTTTGTTGGTTGTAACCACATCATTGAAGGTAGCAGAGACCGGCAACTGTGGATAGGGGGTTTCACTCTGCATGGATTTCACAGTTTCCCAAAATGTAGTCTGTGGATCGATGAGGCAAACTGCTTGTTAAAACAGAATACTTTGGAGTTTCTGATGCTTTGAACGGATTTGTTGTCTTGAGGAAGGTTGGAGTCTGGCTTTTTCCAGGCTTTGTTCTTTTTAGGGATTAGCTCAGAGCAAGGTTCATACAGACATTGGAAAGTCAAGGACCTCAACTGTATATCTGTTGTCAAATGTGCTCATTGGCATTGACGTATGTGTTTTTCTGAAGAAAATGTGAACAATGCCTGATTGCTTTTTTAAAACTGATGTTCTTGCTGGATTTAAAACCAAAGTAGTACCAGTAGGTTATAATTTTTGTTGAAGCAAGCACACATTATGTCCATGTAGCGGTACCATTACTATCACACTCGCAATGTTGAATACTGTTGTTGTTATCAAACTATCAAATATCGCATTGCTTTTATAATAGAACGCTTTGAAAGCCTTCAACAGTCAACAATCGGTGTCTTCGACCTCATAAATAACCGCACGTCGTGCAACGAGAGCTTGTGCAAAAGGACAGTGGGGCACCAGTCAATTGAAACAGTAGAAAGAGCCACTTTCGTTGGGTTATCGCTCGCAAAAACCGATCTGAAATGAAATCCGAGGATAATTATATTGAAACATGGGAACTTCTAAATCTGCTATAATAATTTCAAGGACTTTTCAAGGAGCAAACTGAGCCAATGTCTGATTTTCAAGGTATTCCCATAGCTTCAAATTCAAATACTTCAAGCACCTTGTGCAAACCCTGTCAGAGGTCCTCAGAGAACCACGGGTTGGAGCGGGACTTGACTATTGTTTCAGTGGGGCGTGTTTATTTATAATCAGTGAGAAGGAGTTCAAGAAGTAACTTCAGGGTGGGGTGTGGGTGGCAGCCTCTTCTCTCCATGTGGAGCTGAAGAAACTGGAGCCATCATTCTAAATTAGCCTCCATTGAGGTCTGACCCTATGCCAGTCCCTGCCCCTAGCCTCCAGCCTCCAGCCTCCAGCTCAAGCCCCTGCCCTAGCTCAAGCCCCTTGCTACTACACCCCAGCCATCTGCTTGGTCTGGTGAGATTGGCCTTACCCCTGTAGGATCAGACTATATTTGGCTGAGCTCTTTGCAGATGTTACAGTAAACACGCTCTACAGACCGGTGGCCCTCACAACTGCCATGACCTGGATAGAAATGGCAGGGTAAGCATGTGTGTGTTAATGCCAAGAGAAGTATCACACTGTGGGTGGGCTCTGCCTGAATCCTGCAGGGCAATTCCTGCCCTGGTTTTAACGGGAACAGATAAGTGGTACTGTAGTGTACTGCGTGTGGAGAGGGGGGAGGGACGGCCAGACTCAAATAGCAGGCATGGAGCGCATCACGACTCGGGGTGCTTAAGCCCTTTTCTGCCAACTCATCCTCCTTCGCTCCACCCAAATCAAAAAGACATGTTCCCCAGACACCATATGCACCAGGCAATAGGGTTTCAGAGAGCAGTGTTAATCCAAATGGAGGAAGGTTTAAAAGATAGCAAAGCAATACACACAGAGCAGAGAATTATTAGCAGTTTGGGGATGGATAGTGGAACCTCATTACCTTTTCGATTTCCAGAGCTTTAGCGGCGATGGTTTGAGACCGATGTGCCTTGAAGTCCTCCTCTGAGGTCAGGTCTGGCTCCTCTCTGACCGTCTCCACCACCTCCTGCTTTGCTAACAGAGCGGGGGGATCCTCCTGAGAAGGAAAGGGTTAAGGGTTCAGGGGTCAGCAGTGGCAGAGACGGCTTAAAACCTGGTTCTGGTTTCAAAACATGAGGCAAACCTGACAAGAACCATCATTGTTGCGGCTGCTATTGTTTGTTTAGATGTTTAAAAAACACTTAATTATGCATGCAGTATCTCAACAGTACACTACAATGTTTTGCTTGGTATGTCTTGATCAAAGACTGGCAGAGATGAAAGCTAACACCTACTGACACAGATGCATCAAACTGCACTATTTAGAGTGGGAAAGAAACAATACAGTGCCGGCAAGTATTGGAAAGAGGAAGGATTTTTGTCTTCTTTTCGCTCTATACTATCAACAGTTTGGAGCTTATCTTAAATTCAATAGGGGGTTTTTCAGATTGGGTTCACCATTTAGAAAGTAAACATTTTTTAAACATACTTCCTTCCTTCCTTCCTTCCTTCCCCCCCCCCCCCATTTCAGGGCTCCAAAAGTATTGGTAAAATCATATAAATAAAGTACCCAGGTTTAGTATTTGGTCGACAATCCTTAGACAATAACTGCCTGAAGTCTGACCCCACCAGACACTGTGTTCCTGTTATGTGGGTTTGGGGGTTTTTCTTAATTATGGTGAGCATTCTTCGGTCATCCACTGACGTCTTCCTTGGCCTACCAGCCCGTTTGCGATTACTGAGCTCACCAGTGCCTTTGTTCTTTTTTAATGACGTTACAAACTGATGATTTTGGTTAGGACTAAGGTTTTGGCTATGTTTATGATTTATATTTCAGCCTCATAATGGCTTCCTTGACTTTCATTCACTCTTTGGTTCTCATGTTGACAGACACCAATAGCGGACTCCAAAGCCAATCTTCCAATACTTTTGGTGGCCTGAAATAGGGGGACTATGGATAAAAAGGGTTGTAATTTCTGAATTCCAATCAGAATAAAAAAAACATTGAATTCAAGCTGAGAATCTCTGGTTTAACCTCTGTCAAATACTTATAGAGGGCACTGTATATAAATCAGAGAATTTGAAAGTGCCAACTTTGTCTCTGTTGCTCATGAAACAACCAAATCCAAAGACAGACAATGAGTTGTGGTTCCAAAGATATGGGAAATGTCACAGTTAGATTATGTTCAAAGACAACACTTATACAGGGTGACCAGAAGATCGCATCCCACTGAATTTTATTACCCAGTACTGGAAAATGGATGTTCATTCAGATGCATGTCAATTGTTCTAGGACTGTTAGACACTACTGTTTGGAGATCACAATCATCATGTGATTCCCACCTTGAGTGACACTGAGCTGAGCGGAGACCCATCTACAGAGGCACTGGTAGTGTGGCTCAGCAACCTGGGGTTATCTGGAGAGAGGGAGAGAGAGAGAGAGAAACAGCACGTCAAGCTAGTGTACACACAGTAATTTGAGAGGCATTCTAAATATAAAAATAAAGTGTACTCCACAACAATGTATCAGGACCACCCCAGTACAGTTTCATTTAATTTCTCTCTTTATTAAAAAAACCTTTGGGAACTATTATTTATTTTTTATTGTGAGCCACTAAGCAATCAATCATTGCACTCACTATAGTGAAGCTTAGAGATGACAACATGCTATGAGACAATCAAAAGGCACAGACAAATCACTGTTTATTTTACACTCTCATTGGAGTACTAGTACAATAGCAGTTGTTCAGCTGTGACTAAATTGAAATATTGTGCTCTGCTGGCTACAATGTCTATAAAAAAATATATGGCCAAGCTGGAAATGTTTGTTTTTATTTAAGGAATCTCCCATGGCGATCAGACGGAGCCAAGGAAAAATTAAAAACACACTTGGATTCTTTTTTCAGCCAACTACAAGGCCTTCAGGTTTGTGAGACACCAAGTGAACCTCAGAGGTAGTTCCCTAGTTCAAACTCTAAGGTGAGCTGTAGCCAACTGAAAAGTATTAAGAGTAATAGAGTCTGACTCTATATTATCAAAATATGCTTTCATAGATAAGGGTACAGCATTTGTTGTGGTGGAGTGCTTCATGAACAGCACTGCTCTACTAGTGCCAGAACAGCTTGGGATAGTGCAGACACTGTTGTGCAGTGTTTACACTAACCCTAACTCCTGAAATTTACCAGCACACATGGACTGGACACAACCTACAGCTCTTCCAGAGGAGTGACACCAGAACAGCTCAGTAATGTCCAGGACTCCACTGAGGAGGACATGGAGTATAAATGATATAAAAAGTTGTTTCACATCTTTCTGACAAATCAATACTTGCAAATCATTCACCTTGAAAGTAATGTATAATCCTGTCATATTTTACTCCCATCACAAAATGTGACGTTTTACCTTCCATGGCTTTTATGTAGACTCTTATGATGACTCTTCATCATATACAGTGCCCTGCGCAAAAATGGGACAATTAATTGGCACTCCAAAAGGTTGGTAAAACAAACAAGTACTATGAGGTTAAAATAGAGAGCTTTTAGTTGATGGTATTTGTGTACATATTGGTTTGACCACTTAGAAATTACAACACGTTTTATGCATAGTCCCCCTTTTTCAGGGTACCCAAAAGTCATGGGACAAATTTATCAAATGTCCAAATTAAGCACTCATGTTTAGTACTTGGTCGACAATCTTTTGCATGCAATAACTGCCTGAAGTCATGGGTGAGCATGGGGATCTGCTTGATTCTGCTGCCAGTGAGGTTGGGAGTGCTGAGCTACATTGTAGCAATGCAGACAGACATTCTGCTCTAACCCAGTACACCAGGCTGTGCTTCCATTCAGCTTGCACTTAGCCATGAAGGATGAGCAGCCCCGACTGAACCTCACCACAACAGCTCTACCTCTGTCCCCTCAGAGGGGCATATGCCAACCGTGGCTTTAAAGGCCTGTGAAAACAGTGGACCCCTTGATACTACACATCCTATGCCCTATATGTAAGGCTGTGTGTTCAGAATAATGACTAAGGTAAGGTACTAAAAAAAGTCTGAATTTTTAAGATAATGAGGAAGAAAGACCTCAACAGAAAACATCTACTTCAACTAACAAAAAATGCATGCAGAGAGTAGGGAAGGATATTAGCCTATACAGACTTTGGGCAGGCTTTCAGTTCATCTCAGACGACCATTGTACCCAACGTTCACTCAAGAGAGACATAGTACAGAATCTCCTTGTGTAAGACTAGGCCCTGTGTGCATTCCTTATCATCACCCAAAACGGTTTCTGTGCACTTTGATGTGTTGGCCTAATTAGCGTTCTAGACGGGGGTGGGGGGGGACAACTGTGTTCTAGCTGTTTTATTGCATCTTCAAAGGGGGGTAGAATACGCAGCCCAAATATAGAGAGAATCTTCAGACTGAAAGCTTCCTCTGTGCAATCCATAGTAGCACTGAGTAAAACTGAGTTTCAAAAAGGCCTCTGGTGTGATGAGAGAAAACACTTCTTTGAGTCTAAAGTGTGAAATTAAAGCATTAAAACACAGAGACATAACATGGTACTCACATAAACTTTCCTTATTCTCCTCCCATCCAATATCCTTATTCATCTCAAATCATCCATCTCATAGATTAATTTATGTAAATTCCTATCATACCGGCAAACAAGTCCTCCTGATTGTCTTTGATTGAGTGACTGATTAACTTTTGAGCATATAGAGAGTTACAACATATAGATGGATTATGGATACCCCACTCAATTCTAAGGAAGGGTATGGGAGTGGTTTGATCTTGAAGACATCTGTTAACTCAGTGTGCATGCTACTTTCACACCAGGCAAAGGTCAGTCCTTGAATCAAAGCCAAATCACCTCAATAAACCAAGGCTATCCTTTTCCCAGTATTTGAGAATGTACATGTGTATATGTGTGTAATTAAAATCTTAACATGTTCCAGCACACCCAAGCCCTCCTAATAAACACCTCCAATGCAAGCAGATGCTTCGCTCTGAGTGGCCCTCCATTTTATTCTTTAATCACTTGAAACCAACATGCCAGTGTTCTTTTATGGATGCAGACTGAAAAAATATCCAAGATTCTTAACTTGTATATTTTAAAAGTATTAATATTGTAGTCAATGCTGTTGTGAGAAATGAAAGCCTTTCAAACAGAACATGTAATTACCCCACAAAGATGGAAAAAGGAATAACATTAAATCATTTGGTTATTCTTGGTTAGTACTGGGTTTTCATACTCACATCATTGTGAACAGCTCTGACTGAAAGGACATTATATAGAAAGCCCTGTTTTCACAACAGGGACTCAAATACATTTTAGTTTTCACATTTCACTGTATTCTGAGGGGGCACAGGGAAAGCCATCTTAACTGTACTTTAATGCTCCCATTAGCTATGCTCTCTCAGGTTTCTTCTGCTATGGCCAATCACAGAGTCAAGGAGTTCAGTGAAACACAATCCACTCTGGCAGCAGGTCTGATGGCTGGGCCATTTCAGTTATTTTTTAGGTTGTAGGAAGAAAAAATAATTGATTCAATTCAGTACAGGAGAGAGTCCATCTGAAAAATGTTTCAAATGGCATTGGCATCCTTAATTGCATGAACCATCTCTGAATGAAGTATATTCCAAATATTATGGGCAACACTTTAGGTTTAGTGTTATTCAGCATTAGCAAAGACACTTCCTCACCCAGGTGTAACAAAATCCAGGCAATCTATTGAAATATTCAAGACAAAACTCACTAGTTGCAGACTGCTGAATGCTTTCAACTATAGGCTCAGTAAACTAAATACAAACTGTCATTTTTGATTGGACGATCAGTTCTTCCCAGCAAACGTATCTAAAACACTGCAAATCACAAACAAAGGGATGTTATCTCAAAAGCCACCTGTGTGTAGACTTACCAGGCTCCTTGTTTCGGTTGTAAAGTTCTTCATACCCTGAAGAGTAAGAGAAAAACAGAAAATCAAAATTACTGGTGGTATTAGAACTACTCTAAATTGCTTTGAGTAGATTTTTAGTATTGAGTAGAGAGTATTTCAGTCTGTCATTTTACTTTAACTTGAGTATGTTTTGAATAAAGTATTCTACCTCTCTACTTCTTTTTATATCATCCGTTACAGAGTAAAATGATATCCATAGCAGAATCATACCAGCATTTGCTGGCCTCTGTCAAGGGTAGATTTTTAGCCCAAAAAATAGCAGTGGTGTTAAAACTTTGCTCAGTGTGCCCAATCATATTCAATAACTAGCACCGCGTCAAATTACTTGGGTATTTTTTAATAAGCCAGGTTTTTTTACTCTTAAGTTGTTTCCTGGACTTGAACTTTAACATGAGTAAAATCTCACTGAAGTAACAATACCTTTACTTGGGTAGGATATTTTAGTACTCTTTCCACTTCTGGTAGCATATAATCTCAAGGCAATACCCCCAACACCCCGTCAGGGGATTTGAACCAGCAACCTTAAAATCATAAGCATGTTTCCCTGATATTTACGCCACACCACTGTGCCAACACTAATGTGACAGTGGCACTGCAGGAGAGCTGCGTATAGTAAAATGAAAGTGCGGCAGCCTTAGCTGAACTAAACTTACTCCTTTGTTGGGTCTGGTAGGAGTATCCCTTGTCCACATCAGGAGGGTAGCACTTGTCCCTGTCTGGGGAGTAGCTCCTACTGCTGATGTTGGAACCTGAGCGCATGAGAAGTGGCGGCTGGGCTTCCCTCCTAATGGGGGAGCGGTCCCGTACTTCAGTGTAGGGTCCCCTCTGCCTAAAACCCTCTGGATCCTCTCTAAGAAGACAAGGTGAAGGGAATTCAATATTCCATCCATTCAACTACAACACTAAAGCCAAGTCTCTATGCATGATGTACAGTAGGTCAGAGTTAACAGGTTCATGTTTGAGTGACAGTAGCGCCACATTAGTAGCGAGTCAACTTCCACGTTTTATTTAAGGTATTTCACCTTAGCAAAACAACCACCAGGGGCTTCGTTGAGCAAATCTAATGGATGGGCTTACAATGTGTTATAGACCCCTTTCAGTATTTACAAACATTGCCGCCTGTGGGCTGTAGTAAACAAAATTAACTATATCCTGACAGTAAACTCCACATGTATGTCTGGGTACCTTCCTAAAAATGTATCTTTTGTTACCCAATAGGGTGAAGCATTTTCAATTGGCGTTATTTCATTTGTGGAGCTAAGAGCTAGAGCATATCAAATATATTGAACTGACCCTGTCATTGCGACTGTTGTCACGGTTAATAGTGCAAAAATGTTGCATATATTACAGTATAGCCTTTCATTCTTTTAAAACGTAAAGTTTTATTTGACAATTTTAATTGAAAGCATTCCAAGGGGCATTTGAGGGTTAGTTTGGAACAGTGAGAGGGGCCAATTGAACGTTTGTTTGTTTTCAAGGTGTATGCACTAGGCTACGATGCCCAGTCATTCAAGTAAAATGGGCATAACTAGCGGCAACCCATCCTATGGACGATCAAAAAATAATTTGATCTGATTGCTTTAACTCAATGTTGACAGGCTACCTTATATTTTATACAGTAAGGCCTTGGTATTGTCACAAAGTGGGAAAGCAGACAATGGCAGTGGTAATGATCAACCCTCCAAAGAGGTCATGTCTAAGAATAGCCTACTTTTTTCCTCCTGTCCCATCCATCTTCCCAATAGGTAATAGGCTCTCACATGTGCACCTGAAAATGTTTTATCTGAGCTTCCATCATAGACCTAGTGCTTCTTTTACAGTACACAGCCTATAATCTGAAAGTAGTTACCCAGTTAACCTACATTATGCATGCTAAGCCACAGGCTCTGGTGGAGACCTAAGCCCTTTTTTGAGGGGGAGGGGGGCGGCAGTCTTATGGCCTGTGGGTAAAAACTGCTCCAGAACCTGTTGGTGTGTCTGGTAGTAGAAAGAACAGGGCGTGGCTGGGGTGGCTGCTGTCCCTGATGACGCCAGCCTTCCTCTTGCACCTCTCGGAGTAACTGTCCTAAATGACAGAGCTCATGGCCTGTGATGAACTGGGCTGTTTTGACAACCCTCTGTAGAGCCTTACAGTCAAATGTGGTGCAGCTGCTGTACCAGGCGGTGATACAGCCAGTCAGGATACTCTCTGTGGGACACCTGTAGAAGTTTGTTAAGATCTCGGGGTCCATGGTAAATTTCCTCAGCCGCCTGACGTGCTGTCTTGGACACAGAGGAACTTGAAGCTGTTGATTCTCTCCACTTCAGCCAATCTGATGTAGATGGGGGCGTGGCCAGTCCATAGGCCGACTCGTCATTGTGAGTGATCAGGCCAACCACAGTGGTGTCATCAGCAAACTTGATGGAGTTGGAGCTGTGCTTGGCTACACAGTCGTGGGTGAACAGGGAATACAGCAGTCTCGCTCCCCTCCCCCTCCAAGGACTTTGACGGCGTCCTGATCCCCCCCCTCCCCTTCGGACCAGGCTGGGACTTCTTCAAGGTGTGGGCTGCATCTCCAAACTGTCCTTGTGCAAAGACCGGGGTTTCCAGAGAAGCCAGGGTCAAACTGGGTTCAGCAGGCAATGTTTTGGTGAACAAAGGAACAGCAAAAGAGGCTATGGTTGTCCGTTTGTGGTGTAAGTGTGTCCTCTTCTTCCTCCTTGAACACACTGCCTGCATATATAGCTTCATGTGGGCTCTCACCAAACCTAGGAGGAGGCACAGAAGCAGACTGAGGGCAAGGGTTCTCATGGTCGAGCCTGAAAAAGGCCACGTGCCTCCTCAGTGTTCGCATGGACATGCCAGCACAATGACCACACCCTCCTGGTGGGTAAAAAGCAGCTTCTGCATGCTCCTGACCGAGGCAGGCAGGCAGGCAGAGCTCATTGTCATCAGATACGGGCATCAAGCGGCCACACAGAGGTGCTGCACTGGTGGCTATTGCTCTGGCACCTAACAAATTAGTCTGTTCTGAGGTCTAGGATCTAGAAATACATAGAAAAACATAAATTTACATTTCTAAGCAATATATATATACTTACACTTAAAATCATTCATCACTAATAAAGCACTGTTAGTTGAATAAGATCGAGGTCCAGGATAGATAGAATTTATTCTATCCTAAATGGAAAAGAGGAGTAGAAATTATTTAGAAAAGTAATCGAGTTAATCACATAGTTGGCTGTGATTGATCGCAAAATAATTGGTCAAATTTAGACCTAAATAAAGATGTTTTAATTTGAAGAAAGAAAAAAAAACTGTCCAATCTCTTCAGCCTATGACAAGAACTATAGGGCAATATCAAAATGTAAGGAGTGGGACATAGAAGATACAACTGCTGCAGCAAGACTACTGCCATTTGAGCATCTGCCCAGGACTACACAGTTTGCCGGTCTGTTTCCCTCAGAGACAGTCTGCCACGCATTTCGGAACTAGTAACAAACCTGTGTACCTAGCTATGATTATAGTTTTAGGAGCTATTTTTCTAGGTGCAGGGCAGAAACCAATACAATCTATCATGAATAGAAGCTTCAGGACCAATGCTTATTAACATAATTCTTGCTATCGGTGTACAACTGTTGTATAAAAGCACACTTGAGGGTGTGCTTTATCGTAGTCTGAGCATGGCTGAGCTGGTCGTCGGCATACAATAATACCCCGGTATCAGTCATTTTAAAAATCCAACTATTGCCAACACTGTTTGGCCATCCTTTTACTCCTTTTTACTCTTCAAAGTGCTCACATCAAATTAATCATTGTATTGTTGGCGCTGCCTATTATTATTTTACCTGT
Organism: Argentina silus; assembly: GCF_951799395.1. NCBI lineage: Eukaryota > Metazoa > Chordata > Actinopteri > Argentiniformes > Argentinidae > Argentina > Argentina silus. The sequence goes on along the minus strand of NC_139657.1, from coordinate 20,809,202 downwards.
CATGTTCCCATTTCTATACCTCTGTGACCACCGTACCTAGTGATGGAAAACAAACTGCCTCAACATTGATAACTGATTGAAATCAGTTACAAAATGACTATCTAGCCCTGAAAACCAGTGGCCACATCCTGTTTTTTTTCCTGTGGTTGCCAGAAAAGATTCAACGTGCTTAGAAGAACATCAGAATTACCATGTGGTGATGTTTTTCTATGACCTGATAATTAGTGATTACGAAAGAATCACAGAGGTGTTTAGTACAATATAAACTGTACACAAAACATTCAGTTTTAGTAATGAACTACAAATAAATTGTGTTCTTACGGTATTGAAAATCATACCTGAGGTATTTCAAAATATCCCAGTGTACAGCATTATCGGATACCGGCCCAACCCTACTTGTAGCTATACGACATGCTGTAGAACCAAGACATGGTACACATGAACTAATGGCACCTGGTTTTCATGACCTCTGCCTGAACTTAGGCCACAAAACAAAGAGCAGGCCCAACATGGCCTCCAGCTTTTACGACTCCAGGCCTGTTTGAAGTAGTCAAGGTTCCGCCTGCCATTTGACAAATAAAGTTAATTACCACTGTTGCAGTGCTCCGAAGCAATCTTTCTATACTCACATCACCTTTCTTTTTGTTAGCTATGAAAAAGGTGGACACACTATGCTTAAAAATCAAGATTAAACAGACAATTTTCCTCACTCAATAAATTATAGGTTGGATGCTTAACACTAAAAGAAAACAAAGTGGTTCAAGTCTAGAGTAATACATACTTTTTCATATTTCCATTTTTGAGCTTTCTTTGGCTGGCTCCGGGGATGAATTGGATCATCTGTGCGATATACGTATGACTACTAAAAAAACATCACAAGAAATTCTACAGCTCATGTCTTTGTGGGCTGTACACCCATGTCGATATGAAAACAATTTGTTATATTACACTATTACAAGTGTAAACATATATTATTCAAACTGAGAATACTTCCTGTTTTGCCCTCGGTTTGGAACAAATTATTTTAACTAAATCCTGCTTTACATTTTGAATGGAAATTGAAAGCCATTTCTGTGCTTTTGACGGCGTACAGGTGATCCCATTCATGTACACTGGTATGGCTAAATGCTAGCCCCAGAGCCATCCAAAGAAAGCTCAAGAATGGAAATATGTCTGGATGAGTCTACAACACTCCAAGAAGGAGGACAATTAGGTCTAGCATCGAAAAACCTGAAAGGGCAGGCTTACCCATATTCCGGAAGTTCTCATGTGATTCCACACATTGAACCTAGTTTGGTGAAGTTTGCATACAGCTCTCTCCCTGTAGTGCAGAAGTCAGACAGCTGTGAAAATGGGTCATGTGACTTTCCAGTGTCTATAGCCTGGTCTGCTCCGTTGCCAGTGCCTTTTTTTTTTTTAGGTCAAAAGTACTATTGATTTTGAGTCAGGAAATGTGTCCTTTTCCACCTAAAACAATTGTGATGATTTTATCTAATTATTTGATGTGACCGACTGGCACAAGAGCGTAACAAATTCTCTCATTACTGCATGTAGAGTCAATCACATACATAATCTTAAAAAACGTTTGAAACAAGCGTTTAGTATAAGAAACAACATTGAAACATCGCTTTTAGTATAAGATAAACTACATAAGAAATGTATGTACTTACAGAAATATATTTATTCGGACTCCAACATAAAGGAATGCAGATCACCATACACAGTCTGCTCTTCAGCTTGTCAACACAATATGTTTCTGAGCAATCTAAATATTGAATCATCAAATTCGCAATGATGAGGGGCCTTTTTTCTTGTTGAATGTATGTGTCGCAATGGCCAATGGCACTATTATTGATCAATATGTGAATATGTGGGAAATCCAATCCAGTGTGACTAAGAAAAGCAAGGGTTGTGCAAGGTACGCAAGTTACAATTTTGCTCTGCAGCTGGGAGGTACACACACTGCGCTTAAGGAAAGTGGGAAACCCCTTTAGTGACAAAATTACGTCACCGCACGGCAATGCGGAGACCTTGTACAGCCCTTCACACGGACACAACCATCAATAGACTGTCAAACCACACACTGTGGAAAACATTCAGAATTGTTTTTGCATTCAAATCTATGGTTCCTCAGGGCTCATCTTTGCCTTGCAAACAGAAAAAAACTGTTACAAGTTCTGACAGTTCAATGTTGAGAACAGGTGCTCTAAACACAGGTAACGTCCTGCAGTGAGAATAAAACATGCTGATCTGAGAACAACAGTTGCCAAATAGACAATATTAGAGTAACTGGACAGCATTAGTGAGACATGGAATAACAGAAAAACTAAATATCATCTATCACAGGTCCTGAAGAAAAAACAACTGCTGAATACTTAAGTGGGGAAAGGGGACTGTCTGAGCTAGCTGATCTGAGATGATTTCTCTACAACGTCATGCTGTTAAAATCACATTTCTATAAACACAGAAACCATTAAACAAACATTAAAAGTGGAATGAACTCATTTTGAAAATGAATCACATAAATCAATACCAATTTAGGTAATTGACTTTAGTAATACAGCCATTACAGCCAATCCCTCCCCCTCTCTTTCATCATCTTACCAATTTCTGAAATCAATAACATACACTGCAATCAGCCTGTGCACAAATATATGGCTTGAGGTCTACTTACAAAGAGAGTTTACAAAAAACATTAGAGCAGGCAATGTTTAGCAAGGTGACTTTGATGGTTCAAAGGGAGAGTGACTCCTAACTAGTTGCACTTCTGGCACTTAACTGGGCTCCCATTCTGCTCATTATCTGCTATTCATCATCTGAGGTCAAGAGCTCTACAAAGTAGCAGATTGAGTAATCCACTGCCTGCCTCTGCTGCCAGGACCCCCCGTGGTGAGCACCATTACTGTGGTGGGCCCCCACCATCTGTGTGTTTGTTTGGGAGCCCTATGAGGGCCATGGAGTAGCCCCCCAGGCCCCGGTCTTGTGTTTGGAGGGAGAGAGTGGTGGGGTAGTGGGGTGGACTTGCTGCTCGTCTGGTGTCTGGCCACCTCTCCACATGGCCGACGCAACACCTCCGGCCAGGAGACCCTCCAAAGACTTCCTGCGCTTCCTGTGGGCTTCACTACAGGGGTGAGGCCTTCAACCTCCTGACCACACTAATAGTGGAAAACTGGGCCCAGATGCCAGCCGCCCTGTCAAGTCCATGCCATAGTTTAGGCTCCATCGCCTACAAGCCATGGGAGCTTTGATTATTACAGTTGATAAAATATCCCATTCTAAAAATATGGTAAATAGGGTGAATCAAAAAGACCCTAAAGAATAGGCAGCAAAGACCATCATTTACTTTCTCCAAATACTAATTGTAGCCAGTTTGCAAGAGATGTGGAATCATAATGTAATGTGTGCTAAAGGACAGTGAGGAAGGACACAAGTATGCGATACTCTAAAACACCTATGTCTACTGTGCAAAGAGACTAACTCTGCCCCTATAATCCAGCAGACAGGATAGAGAGCATAGGCTGTGCAGAATACTTGGGGAGTGTGTGGTTGTTTGGCTGGAGAGGGAGCAGCCCAGCTGGTTTTCCTGTGGGGGTTTAGCTCGTTGGCTCAATGAGTAGACACTGGTGCCCTTTGTCCCCGTCTCGAGACTGGTGTGACTCCACTTGGGGGGGGGGGTCTTGGGTCTTGGTCTGTGAGCTGTTGGCACTCTGTAATGGCCAGTGTTAGACGGCTGTCTTGGCAGCACTGGGCAGAGCCCCTGGATTTAACTGTTGTGTGTGGGGTCGAGCTCCCAAGGTGAGAGTCAGAAAAAACTGTGGTGGCTCCTTCACAAGCATTTACTCAGTCATGTCAGCAGTCTTTTAGGTCTGTCTAAATCCCTCTTCAATGTCATTGACTGTGTGACAACAGTTTTTACTTAGCTATTCCTGAACACAAAAATGATGCACACATAATTGAAAACCACTATTCTCTCGATCATGATGCTATTTGCTATGTAAGAAACACTTTGCACAAGCATATATTTATAAAAAAAAAAAAAAAAAAAAAAAAAAAAGGTTTTCAAGCAACACAAGACCCTTTTCATACTAAGGATTCAGAAAGGTTACACTCTGCTGCCACCTGCTGGTTCATACTGAAGCATCACACACAATGTCCTCCTATACATTGTCAGAACACCTCAACTATCTTCTAAAAATAAATATGTTAAAGGGAAATACAGGCCTCTTCGTCTTTCTGTAAAGATTGGGTAGTTCTGTGGATCTGCATGCATTTACAAATAGGTGTTACAATCAATAGCTTACCTCTTTACCTGTACCACTCCATTATTAAGGGATACATGACAGTCATATGACATGACTACAGATGTTCTAAATACTACAGAGAGTTGGGTAGGTAGATGGCAAAGGATATAAAAACTGTAAAGTCGGTCCAAAAAAAATAATTAGTGGTGATAGGACATTATTTTATTTTTTTTACCTCATATCTATTTGACCCCCCCTTTGGACGTCATCTCTGCTTGCCCTGTAGTATGAGTAGGAGTCCTCCTGGACAGAGAGAACAACGATGGACATGTACATTAATAGAGTAGACATTGTGGAGAATCTCTTGAAATACACAATTTAGGCCTATAATTTTTTCAAAATGTAGAATATTCAACAGAAGTAAACTTTTCATTCCTTGCAAATCACAAAGACAGCAATCTTAGAATTCTAAGACCAACATGACAATGTGTATCAAGCTTGGTCCCTACCTTTCGAGGGGGCGAGAATGCCCTGCGGATGCTCCTTATGTGAGTGCTTTCAACATGGTATCCTTGGACGCTAGCTGTACGAGTGCTTTCACTATAGTATCCTCTCTGGTCTTGGTCGTTGTAACTTCGAGTGGCACTATATCGCTGGGTATCATATTCATAGTCTCTGTCATATTCTTCTTCTGGTCTTGTAAGAACAGTCCTCTTTTCTACAACATTCACACCTCGTTGATATGTTACCTACAACAAAAACATTTTCACACGAATTACATCAACCAAAACGCAGTGTTGGATACGAAGACCTATTCAAGGTTGAAATTACCTGTCAAAACACAATGGTTGAAGTGTTATTATAAAGACAGTTCAGAGAATAGGCAGGCAACATTAGTGTGCAGTCTTCTTTTCTTTGTCTGAATTTATCCCCCTGCTGCTATTTTGGACCAGGTCTCTCTTGAAAAATAGACTTTATATCAATGAGACTTACCTGGATAGATATAGGCTGAATAAAGGGTTATATTTTGACATCTAGCTTGAAGTAAAAAGTAAAAAAGTGCTTTGTGAACCAGTGTTGAACAAGACTTTTAACCTCATTTTGGGTTATAACACTCACCACTCTCTCTGAGAAGCGCCCCTCATAGGCCTCTCTGACTCTTTGATCTCTGTCGCGTCTATATGCCACTACAAGCATGGGAATTTTCAGTAATGGTCAGTCAAGTCATAAAACAACCACAGAATAAGTAAAGACTAACCAAAGGTATGTAGTATTTCAACCAAAAGTGATAGTTCTATGAATTTCACTGAGGAAGAGGACAAATCCATGAGAAAAGTGTGCATATACATGCATGTACACTGTGAGCTGCACTAGCTCAAGACCTCAGTACAAGGCAGCTTGTCCCCTTGTGGTGTGGACAACCAGTGACTTACTTTTTGATTGAATAAAATGGGGATTTGTTGGAGGATGTTCTACCTGCAAAAATAAAGTCATCAATTTGAGATGAGGAATTATCAATGTAGAGTGATATAAACATAAACAACATAACATAAAAAATTAAAGGACTAATCTGCAGGACATGTCAATCCAATGCAGGTCAGTTGTAATGGAATCTGCAAACAAGGACATCTAGGCCCATATTTAAGATAATCTAAAATAAGTCTCACAGACCAGCCAAACAAGCCAACTCAAAATCCAGTTGGAATGCATTTTAAACGTGCTTGCAAACACATTAGCTAGGAATATTCCGGAAATTAGATGCGCGGCTACCCTTCCATATAGTTGTACTGCAGATATCGTCAGAATTAAATGAAAACCAACACGAAAACCAAGATAATGTCCACTGCGATATAACCTGCTTGTACTACATTATCTCACAATCTTGGAACCCAGAACAACTGAGACATCAACATCAATACAATCCAGCAGCTAGCTAGCTGCGAGGCTAATTGTGGACACCTGAGGGGGTTAGTCGTTGTTATTATTGCCCAAGAAACAAACTTACCGAATCGAAGTGCTCTTGGTATTAAACTTTAGTGTGCATATGTCACGTAAGTACATGTAGATATAGCCCGTGAATTTCTACATGTTTTACCACGTGCAAATTCTTGACAACGACAACAACGCATCAAACTAGCTGCTTTTTCTGTGTTCTTTAGTCGATGATAAGGTGCGTGCAACATCCTATGTTGCATTACTGCCACTCATCGGAGTAGTGAGGTGTTGCATGATACGTTCACCATCTGGGCAAATTATTTTTACATTATGATTTTGTCAGGGATCAAACTTTTATAGACACACATAACCGTATTGTGAAGGATAGGCCTATTTTTTTTGAAGGTGAGAATAAATCAATAAAAAAAACACAGAAATTGTGTCCTTTCCTTCATCTGCACTGATCTAACACAGGATATATGATGTGAAATAGTGCATGCTTGCCTGGAAATTGCTCACATGTAGCTACAGTTATTCATAGAGGAAGACAATTCAGATGCACCAGCTTCCTCAAGTTAATCATCCCCTAGGACCACTAAAATGCATTGCATGATAACAGAATATTGCATTTCTTTTTAACAAAAAATGCAGAACAAAAAACAGTCAGTACGGTCTAGATGTATTGCCCACTACATAATTACGGACAATGATATATACATAAATATAATGTCCCATGAAGATGAAGTTAGAGTTAGGTTGCACCATATCAAAAGAATCGTCCGATAAAATGTTCTCTTATGCGCTCTGCTGTGATATTGCCATGGATTTGATTGGATAGGCCTTACCACGTGATCATCCTTCGACTGGAGTTTCCACGACAGCTGAGAGCGGCTTGGTCATTTTCCCGTCAAATTAATCCTTATTGAACATAAACAAATATAGGTTTTGTACGATGGGAGACAAGAAGAGCCCCACAAGGTAAAATGATATATTTATCTTTGATGACTAGATATGATCAGAACACAGAGCACGCGACCAGTGGAAGCAGTAGCTACAATGTACCGTTCATGGCGGACTGGCTGTTTTTATTGGGCCACTGTGTGTCAAATACAAGAGCTTTACCTCGTTAATCTGATCACACCTTTCAATTGAGATTCGCATTCGTATTGTGATGTTGTCGCTCAAAGACACACATCCATGTATTTATTCTTAAACTGGTTATGTTTTAAGCGTTAACTCCTGTGTGTCTGTATTTTGTCTGAAGGCCGAAGCGGCAACCCAAGCCGTCCTCCGACGATGGATACTGGGACTGTAGCGTCTGTACATTTAGGAACAGCGCTGAGGCATTCAAGTGCATGATGTGCGATGTCAGGAAGGGGACGTCCACTCGGTAAGGAGAGAAGATAGGTTGTTACAGTTTCAGACTACAGTATTGAGTGGTACATCTAGCGATATAATTGCAAGCTATGGTTTTAATTGAAATTAAGTAAACATGGGAACAGGCGTATGCTGGATTCAAGGTTCAAGTTTCTAGTGTACGATGAGTGACTGATCCATGGATGTCGATCTCTATATAATGTTGGTGTGGGGTTAAATTATAATGTAGGGGTTATGGATAAGTGATAATATAGGGAAACATGGTCTTATTCACAAAAAGACTTGAGTGTTGACACCTACATTTTTATTGTTAAGAAGAACTACTGAATCATGGTCACCTGCCAGTGATATGTCTAATTGCACATTTTTATGTCATAGGAAACCTCGCCCTGTTTCTCAGCTGGTCGCACAGCAAGTAACTCAGCAGTTTGCTTCACCCACACAACCCAAGAAAGAGAAGAAAGAAAAATCAGAGAAGGATAAGAGTGAAAAGGAACCAACACTGAAAAAGAACGGCCACAAGAAGATGAGGTAAAGAACCTATGTTTATACTAACTGAACATAAGTCATACTGTTCATGTTCTAGATGGCATGTATTTGAATCTCTTTATTAAATCCCCCTTTGTCTTTTTTTCTCCCTCACAGGCCCAGGTTAAAAAACGTGGACAGGAGCAGTGCCCAGCACTTGGAGGTCACCGTGGGAGACCTGACCGTCATAATCACAGACTTTAAGGAGAAAACCAAGCCCACTACCACCTCTTCCCCTGCTGCTTCGGCAGACCTGCACAGTCAAAGCGGCTCCAGTTCTGACAACACTGAAAGGGGGGTCTCCAGATCCTCCTCACCCCGTGGGGAGAGCTCATCGGTCAACGGAGAGACTCACTAACCTCCCTCTTCCCACCTCCAAACCATAGGCTACATCCATGTCACCCCAAGTCATTTCTCAACATGCACACGTTGTAAAACTTTTGCCAATAATACCACCAGTTCTAATTGGGTTGGATACTACACTGCATTCCCATGATGAGCAAGTATTATTAGTTGGCTGCTGGGAAGACACTTCATATCAACATCTATTGTTTCAGCAAGGTCTGTCATTATGAGTGAACTGAACAGCCTGGACGGGATGACTCGTGGATGTACAGCTGAACAGTGCCATGTGTTTTGGTGCTATTCATTCCAACACTTCAGTGTTATATTGTTATCACACACTTAGTGGTTGGGTTCTAACTCTTCCCAATGTGGACTATTGCAGCAGAAAAGAGTGTTAGCTATACAGAGGATGAATATGCATTATGAGAAAAAATGTGAAGCGGCCATTTCTTAATTGTAAATTGACATTGAATTGCGTTAGCAGCAGATCATTTGCACCTGCTAGCATCTTGTGTATGTTGATGAAAACATATTGTTTTAGCATTATTTCCAGTTTGGCCAACATTTTACTGCACATGTTACTGAATCATATCACTGTTTATGTTACTGGTTATATCCAGCCATGTTGTATGTCAATGAGCATCTCAATTATTGTGTTACTGTCTAATATGAGTAAAATTATGAAACAATATTGTTAAGAAGTCTGCTTCTCCTCCACTTTTGTAGAGTCAAGCATGCTGTCATCAACAGTGGTTTATATTGTAAAATATTAAATAAAACTTACATGATAGACTTATCAGTTAGACTGGCTATCGTCTTTTTCTAGTGATTGGATGGCACAAACAGGAGACACATTTGCTATAGGACATTTGTGGACAGCTTGAACATTTCCTGTAAGACAATAGCATTTGTAATTGTGTTAGTCCTTGTCCCATGACTCCATGTATAGCCTACAAGATAACATTGGAGTCAGGAATTTTATATATTTTCATCAGGTGTGTCAGAAACACAGGTTTGATGTACATGAGATAGTGAGGATCCCTGCTACTGTACAAGGAGAAGACATCTGAGGAAGGAGTTTTTAAGAACACAAGCTCAAGTCTGACATCTGCAGCGCTGTGGCAGCATCAACAATGACCAGATCATTGAGGACCTTGTGTTTTTTTCTCTGATATCTGGGATATGAGACCTAGTGTTAGATGTTGGGAAAAAAAGTAGAACAGTGGTTGGCTGTATTCAATTGATGTCTTGAATTATCTTTATCTCTACTTCAGTCCTTCATCCCTGGAGGCTACTTGTTTTTTGGGGGTAGTTTGTTTTCTCTTGTCAGTAGTAGTAGTGCTGCTGCAAAGAGACAATTGCTAAGGTCAGGAAGCTTGAAGATCTCCTCCAGTCAAAATGGAACATTTTAAGATGAAAATCCAGTAGTAGGATTTATCTCCACTCTTAAAGGACACGCGAGACTACAGAGAAGGTGGAGCTGAAGGTTGTAAACACAGCTAGCGTCTAGCCAATTTAGCTGGCTACTAGTATCTATTTTCAGATGACAATATGTATGGGTAGTTCAAAACTTTTGATAAACAAAATGCGATGCTATCTTCATGCACTTCTGCTATGCATGGCCTTTGCTTTCTTTTCGATGCTGTATGTTTTTAATCAACTAGCATCGTCTTTGGAGTCGGAAGACAAATGGACCGATATGAAAGCTCAAAAGTCCAGCTGCAGTCAACGTCAAGACACCGGGGAGGTTGTCAGGAATGGAGCAGGAATGTCAGGCCTTTATGGCCAGCATGGACATGACAGGTACTGTACGGACTGGAATATTGTCAGAAAAGGCATGCTGTTATTTAGCTGCCTAGCTGCATGCTAGTCTTGCATCTTTTTGACAAACTTCCTCTGCTGCCACACTAGCGCTAGCTAGGTCTTACTCCTGCATAGCCAGCAAGCTAACTACTACTACAGTATTAAGAGGGGCCATGGACGTTTGTCACCCATGTGTCTAGCTACTTTCCCAAAGTGACTACTTTTAACACATTTTCTAAAGCTGGTGGATGCATGGTTATTCAAACTAGCTAGCTATCTGGTTTACTAAGGAAGAGCTATTTTATGGCCTTCCTGCTAATCCTATGTATTAAGGATTAAGTTAGCTAGCTGACCCCTTGGAAAGGCTCTGGCTAGACAGCTTCTACTCAGGGAATGCTCATTGCTGATGAACACTGTGTCAGACTGTGTAGTATTATTATCATTATTCTGAACCAGCACTTTGACCAACTTTGAGACTTATGAAGAATATTCCACCCAGCATTAGGCTATATGAGTAGGTCTATTTGTAGGCTTAATCAGAGGGATAACCCTCATTGAAAGGTTGAAAAGGACATTTTCTTTGTCAGGTGTTATTCATTGTTAGTGTCTTTCTGGAAACCATATTGGATCCTGCCTGCTGATGTTTGTGGAATGAACTGCTGAATGGAATCGTCTTGTAGGTAGGCTTGGATGGGGCAACCCCATGAGATTGCTGCAGTGGTCCCTTAACAGGTTTTACAACCTATAGTGAAGTACTAATTAACACACATTACTTTCATTTAGCTCTTAGTTTGGGGATCCAGTTGTGTGCGTTCCTTATAGGCCTACATGTGTGTCTCCTCTCATCAGTAACACTGTCTAAACCCTCAAGGACTGAACACCAGACTCCTGAACCTGCTGGAATGCTCTCCTCATTTTTGTTAATCTTTTTTCCTTTTTTTATATTGACTTGTCCTCTTAGATGCTACCCTAGTTGTGGGTGGATCACTTTCCTTCTTTCTGTCTCCTATCTCAGGGAGAAGCCAGCCTCCGGTGTCAAGAGCAGTAGAGATGAGAGGATGCACCTAGCTGTGGTGGCCTGTGGCCCCAGACTAGAGGAGACCCTCATCATGCTCAAGTCTGCTGTACTCTTCAGCACCAAACCACTGCAATTTCATATCTTTGCTGAGGACCATCTGCATGACAGCTTCAGAGATGCTGTGAGTATGGATAACTGGAAAGGTAACATCTTGACAGTGTGGCTTAGCAGTATTGGAATGGGAATGAAACCCACAGGAACTAGTTATTTGTTATTGATACCATATATTTCTGTCCTCTCCATGTCTCTGTGTAAAGTACCTGTATCTGTCATGTTTGTGTCACCTAAGCTGGACTCCTGGCCCAGTGCTGTCCAGACCAGGTTTAACTACACAACATACCCCATCACCTTTCCCAATGAAAATGCTAGGGAGTGGAAGAAGCTCTTCAAACCCTGTGCCTCCCAGAGGCTCTTCCTACCGGTGGGTCCACCATCAATGCACCCTAATAAACAATTAATCTCTAAGTCAGGGTTTGGCTAGACTGGTCATGTGTATGAAATACTTTACACTGTCCATTAGGCCAAATAATAATTTCCTTTTTGTTGTAGGGTTCAGAGGTCGGATAATGGCATTGTCAAGATAATGTTCTACATCTGTGCTGGTCTTGTCTTTTAAGTATTAAGACTTAACTCTGTGTCTGTCATTGTTGTCCAGCTGATCCTTAAGGAGGTTGACTCCCTGCTGTATGTGGACACAGACATCCTCTTCCTACAGCCTATGGAGGAGATCTGGGCCTTCCTCAGCCAATTCAACTCCAGCCACATTGCTGCCATGGCCCCAGAGCACGAGGAGCCACGCATTGCTTGGTACAACCGATTTGCCCGCCACCCATACTACGGCAAGACAGGAATCAACTCAGGGGTCATGCTCATGAACATGACTCGCATCAGAGACAAATACTTCAAGGTACTGTATTTGTGTTTTGTCAAAGATGTGTGGGCAATGAGAGGAGACTGTCATTTTTCAGCGTAGTTTACACTTTGTATGCCCTGTTGAAGTATTTTAAATATAGGCTAAAAGTGTCATAGTTGTGGGTAAAAAGGTCTGTTACCTTTTGTATCAATGGCCAAGACAATTCTGTTTCTCACTTGTACCACCAGCTTTGACCAGAGGAGGTCATTGTTGTCATTTTTCTGCATGGCGCACCAACTACCAGCACTGAGAGAATGAAGCAATGTTGTTTGGATGGTTTGGTGCCAGTGAGGTGTACTGTCTTTATTGTTTCACATAGTCCATAAATGAAGGTTCTACACTGACCATTTGTTACTGTCTCTACCGTCATTTCCTTTCTCAACAGAATGACATGACAGCAGTGCCACTCCAATGGGAAGAGCTGTTGATGCCACTGCTCCAGAAATATAAACTCAACATCACCTGGGGTGACCAGGACCTCCTCAATATCATATTCCACCACAACCCAGGTAAGCCAAAAAATATATGCATTGTTTAATTATTAAAAAAAAAGATTCAATGAAGGTGAGGTCCTTTTCTATGATTCTCTGTATGACCTATTGTATGAGTAATAGGCCTAGTGCCCAGACATTAGACTGATTTCATATGTCTAATACTATTTGTACTAAAGTGCATCTGATGACACTAGGTCCTTTGATCTTATTCTTGTTTTTGCGTAGAGGAATATGTGTTAGGTATTAAAGTAAGACTTCCAGATGATGTGAAATCCTTAACTCTCTCCCTGTGTCCTCCTGCAGAGAGCCTTTTTGTGTTCCCCTGCCAGTGGAACTACCGTCCAGACCACTGTATCTATGGCAGCAACTGCCACCAAGCCGAACAAGAGGGCGTCTTCATTCTCCACGGTAACAGAGGCGTGTACCATGACAACAAGCAGCCAGCATTCCGGGCTGTTTATGAAGCCATTCAGAAGGTAATGATACCCTCAACTATCCCTGGCACTGGGGAGTTCAAATTTGCTGGAGGGGGGAAAGGGATAGAAGTGGAACACGTCCGGATTGAGAAAGTGGATAATGTAGCATTTTTGATGCACTTAAGTATACCCCAGGCAGCCTTGTTTTGGAAATCTACTAACAAATAAATAATAATGGAATTCAATTTATTTATGTTCAGGAAAAGTGTTCTCTCCTCTGGGCAGACCCCCTCCCCAACTACAACTGTAAAAGTTACATTTCTTCTCCTTTCTTTATCTCCTATAATTGCTGTTTTTGTTGATAAAACTGCCAGCGTTTGTGTGAAGGATTTCACACCAATTACATCATCAGGCCACTCCAGGACTTTGCTTTTCTATTAGAGAGACCTCCTTCCATCGATCGTCCCTTTACCTTTCTGTCAATCAGCCTGTGCTTTCCCAAAGCTGGTTAATCCGCACGATCGCTCCTAACACTGTAATCTTTAAAACCCGTCCTAGGCTACTCCCATTCGGAGGAGGGCCATCCCCCCTTCCATAGGCAGGCAGCCTTCGATCTACTATTGTTGATTTCAGCAGGCAAGCAGGCAGCGAGGGAAGGAGGGGCGCTTCATTAGTTGATCTCCATCCATTACCGCCGCAGCCCCAGACCGGCCACTATCAGCGTGGGCAATGTTCTCTGCCATTAAGTAAACGAGCGGGCTTCATTATGGAGCACTCGGCCCCCACGCCACCATTCGTCTCATAGACAGCACTCATGCAGTGACACGCACATACACAGCAACATACCCACACACACAACTACAGTGAAGCTGCCTGACACAATGCGTGTCCAGAGTGTACTCTCACACAGAAGAGAAGGAATTGGCTTGATAGGGAAATATAGTAAAAGAGGTCTGTAGATATTGAACATTGTGTCGATGGCTGAAATATAGTTGTTATTTTAATTATTAATGTGTATTCCAGTTTATGAGTTGCCTGCCTTGTTCCTTCTGTTACACATTTGGGGAAGGTCTTACAAAAAATGCTGCTGCTCTCTCAGCCTCGTCCCCCTCCTCTTTTCCCTTCCCAGGCCTTTGAGGACACCAGGCCAGAAGCCCATTGCAGGCATTGCTGGAAAATCTCTCATTTTCAGCACACAAAGAACTCCTCAGTGGGCTCTCCCTAGACAGGCTATCCCAGACTGCAGTGGAGCTGGCAAAAAAGCGCCCCTCCATTACTGAGCCAGGCCCACAGAAGAGTTGTAAAATGTTTAGTGCTGATGCTACGTTGAGACACAATGATGGGATGTGGACAACGCACTATCCACATAAAAATCGATAGGAGACAGTTAATGGTGCTTTATCGCCTGCTGTTGTGTATGAAAGATAATAAAGCAAGTGTGCTTTGAGTGACCTAATGCCTGGCCAAACTGGAGTAAAATGAGCCCTCATAAAAAGGTAATTTCCTCTTATTTACTGTGAGGGCAGTAAAAGTAGGGCACACCCACGGAATGTAAAAAAGCCTGATTCTTTATTCATGAATATGACTAAAGAGCCATGGTCTGTAGTGAGAGACCAGTGTTGACTCTTCAACTGTTATTTGCGTTGTTATTTTATCCCTGCTGTTGACTTTGTACCATTTCCATTACAAAAGCATATAACCACCAAGCATATCTCAAGTGCCTTTTCTGTAGTTTTCCATAACACTGTCATGGTTTACTAAGCCCATTCTTTTATTGTTGTGATAATTGTTATTTATTTCAATATTCTTTTCCCCTTGGTCTTCCAAACATTCTTAGAATTAGCTGACCTGAATGAAATGCAGAAACAGCAATGTCTTGAAATGACAATGACAAATGTTTCTTTTCTTCACAGTACCCATTCGGGGAGAATCCTGTCAACGCTCTCCTACTCCCCCTTGAGGCAAAGCTACAGGAAACCACACACACCTACTGTGGAAGAGCCAGCCACCTGTTTACAAAGAAGTTACAACGGAGTATCAGGACTATTCAACAGGAAATCACGAGGAGAATATGATCTAAGTAACACACCACCACTGCTTTCAGCCATCAATGTCTGACTCATCATCTTAAAGAGTCAGTCACCTGTTTAAATGCAGGGCTTTTCCACGGGGAGATATGATGTGTTGACACACTGTTTCCCTCAGCCTCTATGCAGACAGTTTAGCCTGAAATTGGATGAATCAGTCACCTGTTTACAAAGAGGCTATGTTTGAGCATCAAGACTGCTCAAAAAGAAGACTCAAGGGAAAGGTTATCTGTGTAACCCTTTTATCGTATTTGTATGAAACTCAAAAAATAACACAAAATCAGGTTACAAATGCCATTAGTTTCAACATGTGAAAAAGAACTGGAATCACTTTGCCCAGTAAAGATTTAGACTTTCCTATCTGATGGCAAATGGAACACGTGGCAATCAGGATGCATAGTTTTTACCAGTGGGGAAAATATTAGACAATCATTTATTATTCGTCTCTGAGGTCCTCAAGGAAAAGGAAAACCAGCAGGGTTCTTTATGTTCCCTCCATGATCGAATTAGTATATATTTATTTTATATAATATAATATAAGTATATAAATATAAGATATTAGAAGTAGGATTCACATCTTCAAAAATCCTATTGATGTTCTTGTCACTGCAATCTGTTATGAAATAACCTCATCGCCAGGCTAATATAAGGCTTAAATAACAATGACTCAAACCTGGTCTTAGGAGTGAATTTACTGAGTATTTGATTTCAGCGAATCACACAGCTGCAAGGTGTAGCGCCAAATCAGAAACGTGTGGTGTGCAAGCACTGAGGGAAAGTGCTGTGGGAGGTGATTGAAGCCAATGGCTATGCACCGTCCGGTTTTTATGCTTTTTCTATTGGGTTAATGAAGGCCAAGTTTGACGCGTTGGTCCACCCGACTAGTTATGGATGAATCTAAGAATGTCTACCCTTCTCTTAAGGTAAACTACTCTGTGAATGCTGTTCTATTTGTACAACTTATGAAAATGATTGTAAAATGTTCATGGAAACTGTTATGAGATTAGAACCAGAAAATATCAGTATTGATAGATTGATCAGCTATCAACAGTATGCACTTATAATGTCTGCCATATGACTTAATAATGACTGAAAGCTGTTCATAGAGTTCTTAGCCTGGTATCTCTGTAAACAAATGTTGTTGTATTCTACTATAACAAACTATTTAATCAATATTATGTGTATGTAGATGTATGGAATTTAGGCTAAGTTTACATGGAATTGTTTGTTGTGCTTTTTACATTGAATCCCAGTCTTAAGTGGTATAAAGAAAATGTACAAAAAAACTTTATTCATGTTTGATTGGAATGTGAATTGAATTTTGTCTGTTGAGTCTCTAAGAACAAAATGTGGATTGCAGGTTATCTATGATTCACGATGGTAATGTGAAAATATCTCTTTAACTGGAATGTTCCATCAACTGTACCTTGACTTTACCAACCCAATCTGTATTGGTAAATGTGATATCTCTTTCCCCGCCATTTCTAATGCCAAAAGCAGATTTTGCACTATTGATTGTTGAAATCAATGATTATCATTATGATATAGTTATTTTAAAAACTAGCAGTATATGAAATATTTGTATGGAAAATATTTTGTAATTTATATGAAATCTACTGTATGGTAAATAAACATTTTTTTCTTTGTAATGTTGTCATGTCTGTGAATTCACTCTTCATTTTTGACAACTTGTTTGTGCTATTTGGTCTATGTACAATACATTCATTTATAATCAACTAGAATCGCTTACCCATGACACAGAAGCTTTGAGGCAGTGTTGGGGCTCTGCATACAGACTTGGATACAATGGTTGAGTTGGATGAGTGATGACAAATATCTGATAAAGGTGCATGGTCTATAATGTTATCTACCTGTTACCGAAGACTGATGAAACACAACAGAGCAATGCAGCCACAAACTAACACATGAACACTGACTTACGTACTTGTACTCACTCCATATGACAAGCATGAACCATGACCAAGAGAGGATCAGTAGGCTGAAAATGAAAAATCAGTGTCATTGAAAACTTGAGAAAGAGTTGTTTGAGGGCCAGAAAGGAGCTGATGTGTTGGAGCCAGTAGCTCCTAGGTCTTCTCTCCACAAGCAGGTTGAAAGACGTGCCTGAAAAAGGTAATGGACTGAGAACCAGCACCATCTTGGCTGGTTTGGTCCTGGTGGTAAATATACCTGCTGACATGTGCTGGCAGTGAAGACCAAGGAGTCTTTAGTTTAGAAACCTGCTCCAGCAGTAGGTTTGAGGAATGCTTAATTAATGGTTCTGTGTCATGCTGAGCCAATGAGTACACTTTGAAAGAATAGGACTTACAAAAAAAAGTGCTTTGAAAACGCTGTGGTTTTGTGGTTTATATAGAATAAAATCACTATTAACTTATGTAATATGGTCAGAACACATTTCCCACATAGGCTATTGGTCGATAAAAGGGCAGAGCATCACCAGAGAATATAGCCAGTGTCTGGTGGGGTCAATGGGTTGCAGACTTCAGGCAGTTATTGCATGCAAAGGATTGTCGACCAAATAGTAAACATGAGTACTTTATTTGGACGTCATGTGGTTTTTTCCAATATTGGAGCCCTGAAATAGGGGGAGTATGTTTGAAAAGAATTGTACTTTTTAAATGATGAACACAATCTGAAAAAAACATTGGAAATCTGAAGCCACGCCCCTCTACTGGGGTACGGAAGTCAAGTTTCTCCATTGACCCTCACTACAAATCCACTTTCAAAATTTTCTGTTGTTGTTATTTTTATGTTTCAAAAACTTTTTCATGAGTTTGGGGTGTCATTATCAAAATAGTTGCAACTCATCAAAATAATGCAACTCTCGCTCAAAGTTAACAAAACTAATTGTATAATTCTAGGCCTAGGTCTGTACTTTATTAGCATTAAATCATTTAACTTTAGCTTATTAACATGAAAGCAGAAAGTGAACACAAACTAAAAGCGCATTGGTCAACTGGCACGAACTTCAGTTAATTACTGACTGTTTTATTAATAAAAGCAGGATGGTTCATCAGAATGGAAAGGTGAATATGCGGATTTACATACAAGAGGAGAGAGAGAGAGAGAGAACATGAGGTGGAAGTGCAGGTTGAAGAGGTAGGTCTAAAGAGCAAACTGTTGAAAACTATGTAGAATTGCACGAAATGCGCTTACAGAGGGCCACATTTTCCTGGTATTTGACCCCCCCCCCATTTTTCTCACCCCTTGTGAAAAAACAATTCCATTGTCCCTCAATTATATTAAGCCTGGGTGAAATAGCTACTTTTTCACTCAAAGCAACCAAAGAGCCTTCGAGGGGAAAAGTGCATAATATAAAAGTGCAAATTGCATAATATAATGTGCTTTGCACACCAAAACAAGCATGGAAAAGCAGAGGTCAATTCATTTCTCCTATGAAATGATTATACATTTGCAGAGGAAGGCTAAACTGAGGTAATTTTAACACCTTTAAGCCAAATGCATAGCAAGATGCGTTGGAGAGAAAGGCAGTCTAGCAATACCAGTTTTCACTCCCCATGTGTAAGACGGTGATTGAGGCCTCATTGTGTTTCATTCTGACTGGAACTGCCAATGGATTATTCATGTTATTGCCTGCTTGCCTCCCTGGTGCTCAATAGCACTTTAAAGCCAAGGCATAAATTAAGTCAATGGGAGGTAAATGGCCCAACACAGAGTAAAGGGGGTGACTAAGTAAGGTATAGGTATACTATAGCCTTGAATGTCAGCTGAAAGGAAACTACCAACCCCACGTTGTGTACAATATGTGTCCATGTTAGGGTTGAGGTGGAACCATCTCTCTATCAGTAGGCCGATATCAAAATGAACACGATCAATCATTATCTTTCATGCTGTCAGTCGTGAGTTCAACAAGACACTTTGAGACACAACAGTGGAATGCAGCAAAGGAAAATAAACGAGTCTCGCTCATTCTACCTGCACACCAAAGTAAAGGGAGCATATAGGGTCAAAATGTAAAGATTAAAGTGTTGAGTGTTGAGACTAGATAGACTTTTAGTCTACTAGGCTACTGTATGTCTAATGTAATGCAGTAAACAAATGCACACTTTATATGATGCATACCATGTTGAGTTGTACTGTAGGAGGAAATCTTTGGGGGCATTTTTTGCAAGGCCGCGTCTTGTTAGCTAAGAGCTGGTGCTGGCTGTGAACCATAGGTCTTGTTCCTTGTCAGTTAACTAAACTGCGGTAAGTAATGGGAGAGGAGATGAGTAAAAGTGGAAAGTCTGTCACAGCGGAGTAGACCTGTGAAGAGAAATTTGTTTTCTCTGCAGCACATCCGTCTCTCTCTTTCCCTTTCCTTCCTGCTGCAGGCAAAGTAGGATATCGTTTGAAGAGAGAGAGCATTTTGATCAATAATACATTTGCTCGCACTGCTGAGACAGGTATAATTGTGCTGATATGTCAGGGCTTAAAACAATGAATGTAATTTACTATTGAGCATTAGCTATGCATGGATTTCTCTGTAACATGTTGAGCAGTGAATTTGCTACAGTAAGCAGGAGAAGAGGTTATATATGTGTAACAGGTAGGAGGTTAGGACCTGGCCACCAGCCAGGGTAGATTGGTTGTAGTCGGCTATGAGCCTTGGGCACGTTCTTGCCCAAATTGTTTTGAAGTTTGTTGCATGCCCGGCGTGTCTGAAAGCACCAAACTAAATAGCGCTACTCTGAGCTGCAGCCACAGTAGTAGCACCATAACATTTTACAAACATACTTCCATGGGTGTAGCATGATGCTGGTGACTCATAGCAAGCCGCATGCAGAACTTCTAGAGTGCCAAGAGGCAGCGGTCTGATACCCTATAATAATGATAACAGGGATACCAGTAGGCCTACTATTTGGTCAAGGTTGCAATCCAGTTGTCCATTTTTATTATTTTATTCCTTGCAATCTCACAGCTCAACTCATGCCCAGGGTCACCTGTGTGCTTGGGACCACAGTCCAATATTTAGTGCTATTCCTGCAGTTCAGAGTGGTCATTTTGGAGAAAAGATAGGACAAAGATGTACAATTCTTTCTCTGAAGGGTTAATGGTCACTCCTATTCACTTTACATGAGTAGTTTCAGATCAATGTTTGGACTGTTTTCATCAATGCGCAAGTTCTCTTATTTTATTCCTCAAAGAATAGAGGGCGAGCTAGATTAATGACACTTTGTCCCACAGCCATTCTGTGTGGATCAATGTTACAACAAATAATCTATACCTAGGCTACCTAAGGGAATCTCTCTCCTCCTCGCTTTGGTTGGCCATAAACTGCAACTGATAGAGCTCCACCATTGACCGGAGGGGGCTTGTCGTGCCTCCACTGCCATTTCATACATGATAGTGAAGCTATATTGAAGGCTATATTTTATAGCTGCATAGAATTCAAACACAAAAATAAGGATGTTATTACTGAGACACACTCCCGCATTGGGTTTTTATGGCCCAATTGTACCAAATGTCAGCCTGATTCATCATACAAAATGCACAAGTAATGCTCTCTCTATTACCGCTCATAAAAGAGGTTATCAATCACTTCAATTGACCTTTTTTTTACTGATGAAGTGCCTCGTCAATGAGGTACCCAGGCGCCCAGGGGCTAAACACCATTGGCTGGAATCAAAGGCATGCCAAGTGCTGTTGGAGAACAATGTGCTCCATGATTCAATTCCTGCTCCTTTCTTGAGTGCATTAGACCTACACTGAAAAACAATACAATATATACTGTATATAACATAGATATTTTGAGTGATTTATGTGTATATGCTGACAGATAACAGAATTATTTTTGGACCTGAGGGTGCCCATCCCATGTGCCAACAGAAGCAGATGAAATGGCATTGAGTTATCTGAGTGCCAAGACAATGTTTTTTTACGTAATGCATGTCTGTCTGCTTGCATGTGTGTGTGTGTGTGTGTGTGTGTGTGTGTGTGTGTGTGTGTGTGTGTGTGTGTGTGTGTGTGTGTGTGTGTGTGTGTGTGTGTGTGTGTGTGTGTGTGTGTGTGTGTGTGTGTGCACTGAGCTGTGGAGATGTGGTCCAAGACTTGGTCCCGGCCTTGGGCCACATACATAGCTGTTTAGTTTGCTCAAGAGTAGTGAGGCCAAATATGACAGCTGGTGGCTACTGGTGCTGGACCTGATGGTCTAGCCAGAGTACAGACTCTCCCTAAGCCAAGTTCCTTGCCACATAATGACATCATCACTTTTCTTGTGTACATTGTGTGCACTTTATTGTTCCAGCTCTATAGTAGCTGTGCAAATGGATTTCTGCTTCAGAAACAGACAGTTGTGAAATTATCAAGTCTTTCACCATGCTTTCTGCAGCATACTTGCAAATCCATATTGGGGACATATTTCTCCACCACTTTAGTCCAGAGTCTTGAGCCTCACATAGGTCATCTTACTTGTGTCTTCCACACACACACCCCTCATTCCCTGGTGTTGCCTAATAATGCATTGTTTACAGGGCTGCACACAGAGGTTGCTTCATTGACTATCGGAGTAGCTCAACCTGTGTGTGGAACCATTAATTGTTTTTCTGTGAGCCTGACAGCTGTCTGTGACATGATGGATTGGCCCGAGGACTCATCTCAGATGTGGAAAAGGACACGTCTCTAGACACCTTGAAGAATATTCATGGTCAAATGAGAACTTTTGCCATGCATGAGTGGCAGCGTCAGCGACTGAGTCACTAAAGATAGTCACTTTAATGGGTGTTTGGAAGACTGGTGGATTTTCAAGCCTGGGTGTGCAGTGAGAAAATGTCACTCAGTTGGATTAGATAGTGGAGAGAGGTAAGCCCTAGGGTCCTCCCTGCCTGTCTCAAAGCCCCATCTCCACGTACTTCAAAGTAACAATGAGCCTGAGGGACTGTGATGGAATTCTTAATTGAACAAGGGATAAGGGATTATTATGAAACATGCAGAAACCGAAGATTTGTTGAGAATGCAATGACATGCTCCTTGTGTTAAACTGATTCCAGGGATTTTAGCTGGAATCGATTTTGCATTCTAAAATAGAGACAAACCTGGAATGAATTCATCAGGAAAATGAAAAAATGCAATCTAAAGACACAAAGCTGTGAAATACTGTATATAATGAGCTATGTTTTACCCGATGAAATGCAACATAAATTACTTTAGGACAGCTATTTTTCAAATAACCCTTATTTACCCTTTCAAGGGCACTTTCACTGCACAAACACAAAGTCAGTTCCTCATCAAAGCTCTGCCAAGTCATTATCGTTACTTATGCATGCTTGGAAGAACAGAAAAGCTCATTTACGTGGGAGATGAGTGATATGGGATGGTGTAGATTACATGAAGATTTGATAGCATACAGTATTTCTCAGAAACACATGCTCACTCTGGTCTAGGTGGAAGTGAATTTTAACTGTGTCGACTTGCCTCTGGTTGAAGGGGTGTTCCTCATCTTGGTGAGGCCATCTCATTTAACTATTTTTACAGCTGGAGTGGCCGACCATTAAAGTATTTCATATAGAAAACCCTTGCAGTGCTCTTTAGCAGATCCTATGAACTAGCAGCATAATCAACACAGAGTAATTATGAATGTCTACTGGGTGGCATCCTCTCACAATAGACAGACACAGCTCTTGGGCTCTATCCAGGAAACAGGCAAAGTGTGCTGTATGACCTCTTTACAGTCTCCCCAGGGCCCAAACCAACCAATCCAAAAACAACCACCCCAGGTTTTCCCAGCCAATCCCATTATCTCCAGAACCGCCACTCTCCAATCACGCTCCGTAATTCCATGGCAACTTGGCACAGTGACCTAGGGGCTCATGGTCACACTGGCACACATTGCTGTATGAATTAGCCGATCCACGTCTTGCAGTTTCAAAGGCCTATTTGCACAAACAGCCACTGTTTTCCTTGGAAAACCATTTTACCCCAAAACAAAAACACATTTCAATACCTGCCTCCATCAATAAATCACAGAGATAAACACAAATCATTTCAGAAAATCAGTCCCGTCTCCCAAGTTTCTCTGATTGTGCTCCAGCCTCATACATCTAGACCTCAGCCATCCACAGACAAGATTAAGGAATATAAGTCTCTTACTTTCCTAAATTGTCATTCATAGATTCTACAGGGGTGCACCTCTTTTCACTTAATAAATCAACTCCTTTTAGGAAAGGACATTTTCAGATTTTACACCTGTGCTCATTTTTATTCATAGCTTGTGCATTACCTTACCCTCTACGTCATGCATGACTTCACAAGACAATTCAGTTTTCAGAAAGTGAGGTTCTTTAATCAAATTTTGAAGGATCCATGCTCCTGGTTTTAAGTCAAATGATCTTTGAGCTTTGTAATTTCTCTTTTCCAGGGAATATTTTCTAAAGCTCAGTGACATATAAGTCCTCATACTTAATGAAAATATCACTCTGTTGCTGCAGAGAACCAAGCATAAATGAAAAATACAGACTGCAGTGTTAAACATTCTGACAACCAAGCATCCAGTATCAAATTGTCTTGGGCGTTAAATCAGTCAGACTCTCATCCATTCTCAGCTTGCTCCTCTGAATTTATAAAAATCTGTGAAAATGAAGTTAGTGCATGAGAAAAATGGCATTATGGCACCATCCTATTTCTAAAACCCTTAAGGAGAAACTCTAAGTTTCCCAGGATTAAGTAATTGAACAAGTATTAGCCCATAGGAAGTAATCCATTTACAGGAATTTAGAGTACTGGGCGTAAATATTTCACTCAATTGTGTGGCGATTCACGCTTCAGTCCACATCATTCCATTTTATTGATTTCCCTGGAACACTTGCATAGGTAGAAAATTGAGCGAATTGAATACAAAATTGCTACTGGGGACAGTTAGAAGGAAATCCATGCATGTAAGAGAAAGATAATGAAATAGACTGATGTCAAAGCCTTGAGGCGTCAAACCATTGGCTTGCTTTTGGTCCCATGACGATAAAGATCTTCCCCCGTAATTAAAATCTGGTTGTTCCTGGCTGTGATGGACAGCAGTTGATGTTTAGTGTCTTCCTGTTACAGCCATTTCTACCTTCATTCGATTGGTACTTTGTTCATGGTTAAATCCTTTGGAAGTGTAAGTGAAAACAATTGGTGAATGTGACTGTTGTTCTTTAAGTGTAATCTACGGACATTTGTGCCACTATTACATTATGTAGGCCTAAATGGATATAGAAATCGTGGTCACTTTATATAAAATCATGCCATGTGACATCATTCCACTTTTATTTATCATGTTTCTATTAAACTATCATGAAGGACTTATGAAATATTCCTTTTGGGGAGAAGACAAGACAGGGTACAACAATAAGAATTATTTCATATATTTTTAGAGGTGACGTACGGCTGCAGAGGTGACCCAGCTAATTAATGACTCCTCAGCAGCACATCAGATGAGATCTCCTCAGTGGAGCTGAACTTGGATCTGTGAGGACACCTATTCCCTGCTCCTGACAGGTTATGTAGGTATGTTGCTTCACTGACACTCCTAGGAAAAGCGTGGGGACGAATCAATTCTGATATAAAACGCAGAGACAGGGCCTTAGATAAGTGAAGGAGCTGGAGTGAGAAGTGACACCTGTTGCACCTTTGCCCTGGTGATACTGATAGTGTAACAGGTAGAGGCGCAGTGACTATTTTACAGATAGCTTTGGAAAAGCAAAACCAATTCTTAGGCCAGACTACTCCAATGATACCTCTCATCGTGTTATTCTCACTGAGAATGAAATTCAGAAGAGTTTAAATTGTATCCTGACCTCTATTTATATGTGCTGTTTCAGCACACAGCACACAGTTTTTCATTTTGTGGTTTGAAAAGAAGTAAAGTAACTGATGATTTCTCTGAGGTTGTTTTCAGGATAATACTTTTTCTGACTGATACAGTATATTAAACCAAATTGCATGACCATGATTTGTTTCTGCAAAACAGGTTCCATTGTCATATTGTTGGAGAAACAACTGTTGCCAAGCTACAATTGTTATATGTTTAGTTGTGTTATTGTCTGGAAACCAATGTTTACGAGCGTTCACATTACAAAAGACAGTGGGAAAATGGCCAACCTCCCAGAAATCTTACATTTTAGAAGGCTGAAGCCTGACTTGAGGTACAGTATATGCATAACTAAACTGTTTGTTCAAATCCTACACAGAAATCAAGGTTTGATATGTAGGCAAATCAGTATGCAACTGGCAGGTGTGCATAGTTTTTGTGCACAGTTGAGTAAAGTTACTGCACATTCACTGATTGTGCTCCACAATGCAGCAATATTGAATGGTTATTTCTTTTTTCTACTCACTCAGTAAGGGACTGCTAATGAACAAGGAGAACATTTCAGGCATCAGAGTGGAAAGTCATAAAAGCATCATTTGACTTTATGTTTCCAGTTTGAATTCCCCCATTGTCACTGCTCATTCTCGTAATTTCAATTGGAAAATGTGAGAATGTGGAGAGAAAGGGGATAGAATAACTCAGCAGGGCTATCTACTTAATGTTCCCTACATTCAAATCGAATTAAATCCGGCATGTTGTGCTAGCAATACACAGAACCATCACGCACATTTAGACTGTTTTTTTCATGACTCCAGCCAAAATTCAAATTCAATTAACATTTCAGGGAGGAAGCCTCGCTCTAATCATAATTATAAGATGTGGGTATTTATGGGTATGGCATAGCTAGAAAGTGCAATGCCCAGTTTAATCTTCCACTAAAATGCTTCAGGAAAAGTTAAGAGGAGGCAGCTGATTCAGTGTGAGTGTTCTCTCTATCAGCTGAATAAAAGGTCTAACTTCAGGGATCATGGAAGTGAAGTTAAGCTAATGAGAGAGTGCATTAGATAATGACCATCAGAGATCATTTTTCCATGTGAAATTCTATGCAGTAAGGCCAAATATACCTTTAACGTTGTATTCATGAAGATTTAGGTGTGCTTATCAGTTGAATGGTCAGTTGATGACACTTTGTTGTGCATGATGTACTGTAACAGACCCAGAGGCTGACTGGGACCCGGGTAAGTGACTGTTTTAAAGATTGTGGTCCTCTATCTAAAGTCTGCAATAGTGAAGCATGTCAGCCAATTTGTGATTCCTTACCACAAAGTGTTTTCTATCCAATGCCTCTCCCATGTGGACAGCTTTCTAAATCCATCATTTTAAGTACTGTAGTTTCCTTAGGAGTGAGTAATATTTGTTTGCATTGAATTGATTATTGTACATTGCACAGCAGAATCATATCCTGTTCCAAAGAAATATAAATTCTGTTGAATCCATACCTTGTGCTTCCCTCTTGTCCACTCTCATGATATGAGACCAGCTTTGCTCTGTAAATCCATAAAACCATAATCTATAACCGGAATGAAGACTTTGGTTTTACCCTTAATACTCCTCCCTCAGGAGGCCTCATGAGAAGTCCATCCTCTCTATCTGTTAAACCTATTGTTTTTCTCTCTTTCTGTGACAAACAGTTGGTGGTTTACCAAAGCTTACCTCCAATGTCAGTTTCTTTCATTAGTGTTGGGGGGTAGTTCTCTCTTGACTGTCTTTCCCTGTATTTCACTCACTGCATCTCTCCCAGAGACCCCCCCCCCCCCCCCCACCCCCCCTAGAGAATTCCAAAGTAGTTTCCCCATTTCTATTTTTCATCTCTTATTTTCCCCATTAAATTGTGAATGACAGAGAATACCAAGCACTGCTGCTTTAACACTCATGCAGTGTGTTGGTACTGCAGCATGTGCTGGTGTCTCTGGGGAGACTGTGTAGTTGTTGGGTACAAATCAAAGGTCTCAGCTGTAGAGGCGTCCCACTGAGGACCCCACTGAGAGGAGCACACTGTAAGGCAGGAGTAAGTGGATAGATAAGGGGTTAACAACAACTCACCCACCTGTATATTTACAGTACAGTACATACTTTTTGTCTACTGTCAAAGGCTGTCAAGTAACCATATTCTTGCTCAGTATTATTTTTTATTTCTGCAGTATGCCATATTTTTGGTTCATCATAATGTAAGCGAAGACGTTATGATAGGCATCCTTAGATTATGTATTCATTTCTCATCTGGAGTGTATTGGTAATGGGAAATAAGCCTCTGTGTACTCAAACAAGATCTTGTGGGGGAACCACACACTGATCTGCATCTCTATGATATTGGCAGGCCACATTGTGGTATACTGTAAGAGAATCCTAACTCCTCTCCCTGGCCAGTTAGTTAGCTCACTGATAATCAATGGCTTTGAGGCATGAAGTAGTAAAACACTTACATTTTTGACATCCTGCTCAAAAAGGTCCCTATCAGATATATTAACCAGAAAGTGCCACAAACATTTGAAATGGGAAAAGGGAAATAGTTATTCCTGTAAAAATACCCGCAAGCCAGGAATTCTTAGTGCTTCTTTTCAGACTTTGATGCTCCATTGGGGATAGGAGTGTGGAGAATACATTCAAGAAATCTCCACAAAAGACAAAACTGACATTTTAAAGACTAAAAATAGTGTCTGGAATGTAGGTTATCAGGGGAGAGTGTGTATAAAACATAAAGGTCACAAAAGAAAACCCTCTTCTATGCTAGGATGCAGAGCTAGACTTTAATACTCAAGGTGGATTCTCTTTCATGTATTCTTTACTGATATATTTAGCTTCAGCTCAGTCTATACTATAAGCTCTTTTTAGTGCCTCAGATGAAATATCTTCAGGCTATGAAATGGAGCAAAATTCATGAAATGAAATCAACGGTGCACATAATATCTAAACATTCTTGTGTCTTTAGGTTTCCACCCACCCTGCGATTAAATGTCAAACAATGATGATACAGTGCCTCTTTTGTTTATGTGTTCTCTGATTTCACCTAAAAGGGGCTTGTTAATTATCTCCTCTTCAGAATATATTTTAATGATCACTATAAAGTTTTGGAGCCTTGAAAAAATGACTAGCCTGTGTCATGTTTCATGAGCAAAGTCTAATTAATTGTAAAGTGCTGCATAAACCAGCCACATTTCAATAGCAGATTGATTATTCCATTGCTGCTGATCCATCACAGCCATTCAGTGGAACTCAGACACACTTCTGTAGTCTGTACACTGGGCAAAATGAAAACAAACACCAAGCTGGTTTTGAATGTCTCTATTTTAGACGGAGCCATCCAGACAGGGACTTTTTCATAATGCCTCCTAGTCGCTAAACCTCTGTAGTGGGAAACCTCAAGGGAGAATGGAACAGAACCAGCCACTGCTATACATCCTCCAACAATATCTGGGCGTGTGAGATCATGGTTTGGTTCTGGCTGACAGCACACATCATTATGTTAGTTATTTCCCTTGCTTGGGCATGTCACACTTTGCTTGATTTGTTAACAATGAGGTCATGCTGTACAAATGACTTGAGTTGTTACGACAATGCCATGCGTATCTTCTCTTCAATAAGCTACTGGACAGTTACAACAGGAATGATACGAGTGACACATGATAAGCATAGTAGTCAAAAACTTCAATAGTTAAAAAGAGCATATTATATTTCCCTATTAGATGTTTCAATTGTCTGTATGGAGGTACCTATTGGAGAAATATTTATGTTAAATAATGCTTGACTTATTTTAGATAAAATAGTTTGTACTGGATAATAATCAAATAATTTCTATTTGACATGCTTTTATATTTGTTGTGCCAAGACCATACAAATTTAACTCCAAATCCACATTTGCAATTGCATCCAAAATAATTATTCCTAAAGGGAGAGGGGTAGGAGGAGTAGCAGAGAAGTTCACAAGCCAAGCTTCCTAATCTAGGTCAAGTTGACCCAATGTTTGAATGCCTGAGCCTCTTCTCCAAAATCAGCTTCATTTTTTATGCCGCAACTGATTAATTAGGATTCATACTAATTGCCCCTTGAGCTTTCCCCATAAAGAATTCACAATTTCATATCAGAAGACTTGGCATTAAACAATCAGAATAATTTATCGAGCCACCTTTAATCTTGGTTCAGTGATGAATACATTTGAAAGATGCCTTAGTGGTATTGCAGTTGTTTGTCTCAACAAATTCAGTTGTTTCTTTGTATGGTATCAATAGTAAATATGTGTCGAATAATTGTCTATATTTTGGATTATACGAGGATAAAAGCATAATCATTGCTGAAATCTACATGAGTGTGTCTACATGGAAATGCTTTGTAAAAATACTCACTTTTGTTGGTTGTCCAGCATATAGTGTCCCAGAGTGTCTGTGTGAAATACATCAAAATCGCTTGCTATCTCTAATTTATTTACACTTACATACATAAATGGTGACTTAAGAAATCAATTTACGCCTTATTAGGAACATAATTACCCTCTTCGTCTTATGAGTTTTCATTCCCTGGAGTTTGACTTAAATGGAATTACAACAACTTGGAGGTCACCAAAGGGCAGCGTCTCATATTGATTTGAGAGGTAATTAACTTTTACACATCTTTAGGAATGCTCTAATGAGCAACAATCAAACCCATAAACAAAACCATCAAAGGAAAAGACTCTGCCAGGCCTGTACTCAGTCATCTTCAGTTGTTGATTGTTTTGAGGATGTTTTGCCTGAAGTCTCCACTTCAGCAAATTAAATAAATGTTCAATAGGATTTAAATCTGGAGACTGACTTGGCCAGTCAACAACCTTCAATGTTTGGCCCTGAAAAACTCCTTAGTTGCTATGGCAGTATGTTTTGAGTCATTGTCATTTAAGTACTGTTTAGTAAACCGTAACCTGGCCATCCTGTTTTTGTAGCTAACCAGTGGTTTGCACCTTGCACTGTAGTTCTGCTGGTGAAGTGTTCTGCGGAACCCATTTTAAGATAAAAGTAGGTAGCCTAATGATAATTATCATTTATTCGTAATTGGTCAAGTTGAGGAGAGGGACATTTCTACTCTATATGGAACTTTAATCATAATGAAAGGCACTTTTTTAAGTCTGACATTTTGCACAGGAGTATTGTCATTCAAACTCTACTGACTTATATGAGGGATCTCGATTTGATTAAAAAAAGATGGAAAGTGAAGCTGGCATACTGTGGTTTCTGTTCTCTGATGGTATGTAAATAATGATGTGAAGTTTTGCTCTCAATTGTAAATCCCATGGTTATATGCTAACTGAACATGAATTTCTCTTATGGTTAGAAATAAGATGGATCCCATGTCAAACTGATAAATAGGTTTAGTTAATAGTTAATAGTTCTGAACTAGTTGTGAAATGCCCCGCTATTACTATGAGGTTAAAGTTGATATTCTCAGCTTTTATTTGATGTTATTTGTGTGCATATTGGTATCACCATTTAGAAATGCAACACTTTATACATAATCCCCCTATTTCAGGGCACCAAAAGTAATGGGACAATTGGCTTGACAGAGGTTTCGGGTTAGTATGGTGTGTTCCGTCACATCACTTGTGCAGGCATAAGAGAGCTGTCAATGTCGAGTATTGATTCTAGGCTTTGCGTTTGCCTTTGGCGTCTATTATTGATGTCTGTCAACATGAGGACCAAAGATGTGTCAATGAAAGTCAATGAACAATCATTAGGCTGAAAAATCTGAAAAGAAAGTGGTGAGCTCAGCAATCACAAACGGGCTGGTAGGCCAAGACTTCTACAATGGATAACCAAAGAACGCTCACCATAATGAACACTCTCCAGGAGGAAGGCGTGAATGTGTCAGAGACTACAATCTGCAGAATACATCACCAGCCAAACTACATAGGCTTGACTGCAAGGTGCAAACCATGACTTATCCTCAAAAAGGATTGTCAGATTACAGTTTGCTAAAAAAACAACCTAAAAAGCCTGCAGAGGGCTGGAAAATAGTCTTCTGGACAGATACAATATGTTCATGTACCAGCGTGACTGCATGAGGAAAGTTTGGAGAAAATTGCCAGAAAAGACACCCAGTATCTGGTGGGGTCAATGGGTCACAGACTTCATGTAGTTATTGCATGCAAAGGATTGTCAACCAAATACTAATTATGAGTGCTTAATTTGAACATTATATTAATCTGTCCCATTACTTCTGGTGCCCTGAAATAGGGGGACTATATAAAATGTTGTAATTTCTGAATGGTGACATGTAGATAAATATCCTTAAACCAACATGTACATAAATACCCTTAAATAAAATCTGTTCTTTAACCACATAGTAATTGTTTGATTTAAAATCCAAACTTTTGGAGTATAGAGAAAAGCTTCACTGTCCCATTACTTACGCGGGACACTATCTCCAGGACTTTCATCACATGACATTATAATTCAGTCCAATCAAATGAGAACATGATCACCATGTCATTGTTTCATTAAGCCAGACTTCACCTGCATTTAACAGGAACATGCCAGGATGTTCTCAGCCCCAGAGGCGGTATAAGCGGCAAGCATGGGTGGTAATGCAATTTATACACTATTTGATCATGGCTCATCAATATGTCATTCCAAAAGCATAATAACAACATGCAACCTATTATGTTATATTCGTACTGCCCAAGGATAGCGAGACGACAGGGTCGCTGGGTAATTCACCATTTGCATTTAAATTGTGCCTCTTTACAAAATATTGTTTTCTGTGGGGTTAATGTCAATGTGGAGGCTTGAGTTCATGCCAGTATCCAACCTTTTCTTCCTGGTTTCAGTCTGATCTCACATGAGATGGGAGACACTGGTGTACAGCAGTTTCTCTGAGCCCCCCTGCAAGGTCGAAATTCAGGCTCCTCCCTCCCTCCAAAAATGTAATAAAATCGAATGCGTCAGCCACTCAATCACAAAGTAATTTTAAAGTTTATAAATACCAGCTAAAGACTGTATAGCTATATAGTACACCACACAATGAAACAATCGCTACTAGTCTTTTGAGGGTGGGCTGTATTATTTGGCATTAATACTGTTGTACAGTATATTCTCGTTGGTTGCTGTTTAGTAGGCCATGCTGTTGCTTCGAAAAATGTTGGAGGTAGACTCATTTTACAATCTGCAACATTTTAATTTCCAACTTTATATTTAGTAATTAATGTATTATGTATTATGAATACATTATTGCAGCTAACTAACAGCCTAAATGGTAGCATTGCGACACCATGTATGAGCTACAAGAAACATAAAAAACGTTATGGCTAAACATGAGAAAATTAAGACCAATAAACATTAAAGTACACAAGCCCTAAATTCAGCACCACAGTGTGATAGTGTGATAGATCGTAAACAGGATATATACATCGTTTTATTTTTGTAATTGAACAAAACTAATTAGTGAAACAATTGTGATAGACATTTATTTAGACAGATAAGTGTTGATGCTCCTATACCTCTTCCTCCGATGTTGATGGTTCCATGTGAATATTTAATTACACTGTTGAACCTGAAAGAAGCAAGAAGTAAGTCAAGCAAATGTCCAGTGTCATTGTCCCCCCCCCCCCCCCCCCACACACACACACACACACACACAACATTATGGAGGCATCGCTGGGATTAATGTGTTGAGGAATCTCGATTTACGTTCACCCCCCAAATAAATCCAGACAGATGCCTACATGTGACAGGCGGATAAAGGTGGAGGTGAGATGAGAGGCTGAGGAGGACTGTGTGCAACCTGAGGTCATCACATGGATACCCTGGAAGTTCATTCAGCACAGGAGGACTCTCATCTAGTGCTGTGTCCACCTCTCTGAGAACATGGATTAAAAGTGTTAGAGGATTTGCAAGCCGTGGTGATAGGAGATCTGATTAACTATCCAAGGACAATCTTGTTGTAATATGTGACTTTCTTAATATTGCTTGGTCAATTGTTGGTAAAAATCCCATGTCTCATGTCTTAAAGCATCTTGAATGGGAAGATATACAGCAGGTGAACTAGAAGATGGTGGTTTAGCTGACTTAAAAGGTAAAAAGCTTTAAAGGACAAAATAAATGACTAGCAGGTGGCTAGTGACATTAGCACAGCAAACAAGTCACTGAGAATGACAGACAAGAGAGAAGGGAACTAGGCCTAGAGTTAGATGAGAGAAGCACAGGATGAGAGAAGTTAAACAGCGAGAATTGTGTTCCCTAGTTTAAAGAAAAACAACGTGCAGACCTAGTCAGTGTTGAAAAGTCATATACATGTACAATGCACCTCTGTTCAAGTGGAATGTCAAGTGCAAACAATGCCACCAAAGGAGGATACTATGTTCCTCTTTGAACCTGGTGTGAGCCTGCAGTGGACGGAGGGACATGAGTTCTGTGAGACTTTGGTAAAACTGAAAAAGGCTTGCTCATGTGTAATCATTGATGTAGAAATTGTGACCATGACATTATGCTAACAGGGCGAACTATCATAGGCACTGTGCAACAAATGATGGCTGTGTATCCAGTCACCATGCTAGAGGGGACTCACTTACCCTCTCCTGTTGCTGTGAATAGAGTAAAGACAGAGGGCGCTAGCGTGACCCAGACCACTACTGAAATATGAGATCTCCCAGTTGATATTAGTCATCTGAGTACAAATGAGCAACAAACAGCAGAACAAAGGCGTTTCACTAGCTCACATCACAAGCATGGTGCGAAAGGGTGACTTGTTCTACTTTGAGAGAGAGAGAGCGCTATGATACCACTTGGGCTGGCAGTTTTTAGATTGCCTTCTGAAATGCAAATGTATTCCTTTATTGAATTGTGATTTCAAGGTAAAGTGTTTCTACTACTATGTAATTGCACAGAAATAGTTTATTTTAGTTGTATAATGAGTTTACATACTAATATGAACTGGGACATAGGTAATAAAGATAGGAACAATAAATGCAAGGGAAATTCATATTGACAATTTGTGAGATGTACAGTCATGAGAAAAAGTTAGGACACCCCCCAAAATATTAAGTTATTCTCTTAAAAATATGGACATATCAATATGTTATCTTCTTTCTAACAATGTCTATAGATATAGGGGATGTAATTGAACAAAAAACTATGAAAATGTAACTTTGTAATCATTTATTTAACGAAAAATTAACAATAATGCCAATTCCTACTGAGGAAAAAGTTAGGACACCCTATGCCCTAATAGCTAGTATTGCCCCCCTTGGCTGAAATAACCTCAATTAGACGTTTCTTATAACTGTCTACAGGTCTCTGACATCAATTGGGAGAAAGTTTTTCCCACTCCTCCTTGCAGAATTCTTTCAGCTGTGTGATGTTCGAGGGGTGTCTTGCATGCACAGCCAGTTTCAAATCAATCCACAGCATCTCAATAAGATTAAGATCCGGGCTTTGACTTGACCATTCCAGAACTCTCAATTTATTTTTCTTGAGCCATTCCTTGGTAGATTTACTGAAATGTTTTGGGTCATTGTCATGTTGCATGGTCCACATCTGCTTCAGCTTCAACTTTCGAACAGATGGTCTCACATTTTCCTCAAGCACCCTCTGATACAATACAAAATTCATAGTGGATTCTATGATGGTGAGCTGACCAGGCCCTGCTGCAGAAAAGCAGCCCCAAACCATGACATTTCCACCCCCATGCTTCACAGTTGGTATGAGGTTCTTGTTCTCAAATGCTGTCTTGGTTTTGCGCCAAACATGTCTACTCTTACTGTGCCCAAATAGTTCAACTTTGGATTCATCTGTCCAAAGCACATTGTTCCAGAAGTTCTGGTCTTTCTCTAGGTGTTCTCTGGCAAACTTTAGTCTTGCCCTGATGTTTTTTTTTGACAGCAGGGGTTTTCTCCTTGCACACCTCCCATGTAATGCAAACTTGTTCAGTCTCTTTCTTATGGTGGATGCATGTACTTTGACATCAATTGTGGCAAGAGATACCTGTAGGTCTCGTGATGACATTCTGGGATTGTTGGAGACTTCTTTAAGCATCTTTCGGTCAGCTCTTATGCTGAACTTGCTTGGGCGGCCTGACCTGGCCATGTTGGTGGTGGTTTTAAATGTTCTCCACTTGTAAATTATTTTCCGGACAGTGGAATGGCCAATTTCGAATAGTTTGGAGATCTTTTTATATCCCTTCCCAGACTCATATGCATCTACAATTTTTCTTCTGAAGGCCTCAGAGAGCTCTTTTGATCTCGCCATGGTGATGCAACTCACTTCAACAATCAAGAGCAAACCAAACTAAATATCTGAGGCTTAAATAGGACAGGCTCCTCCAAAATCCTCTGTAACGATGTTCTAATCATTTGCACCTGATGTGGTGCTCTTTATTATAATTTTAGGCATTTTAAGTGGAACTAAATGTGGGGGTGTCCTAACTTTTTCCTCACAAGAAGATTGCATTTCTATTAATTACATTTTACCAATCATTTTTTAAATAATTTGTTTCAGTTGTATTTGTTTAGTTATATTACCTCAATTTTTCAATATTGTTCAAATGAATATCAAATGTCCATATGTTTGAATATGTTGAAGAAGACAAAGGTTTTCATAGGGTGTCCTAATTTTTTCTCATGACTGTATTTAAAATATAATTAATGGCCAAACATTACTTGATTGCACTATTTTGGCATCATAGAAATCAACGGACAGTAGTGCTCGAAAAGATACATTTTTGTGTTTTAGAGATAATTACCTCATGAAAATAGAGCTGTAAACCTTTACAGTTTTGACAGTTGTGTGTTTGTGTTATTCAGTACAACAGACAATGAATGTTGGAGAGGATGAAAATGTCAGCGCTCCAAAAACAAAGGTCTGTAAATGTTGCCATGATCCCTCTATACTGTAGGTCTGATATTGTTGAGTTTATTCCAGTGGGGAGAGACTCATGTTTTGCTTATCATGTGGTTCAGATGCTTCACCGTCATTGGGATGAGTGAGCATGTTGGAGTGGTAACGTTATACAACATTGCACTGTAGTTGAATTCTGCATTACTATGTTGGCCCTCCTCCAGGTTTCGTTGCTTTATTAGAAGTATTGATGAGAAACGGTTGGTCAATCAGGATGAGTGGACCTGGCCATTCATTTTCATTAGCCACTTATATGTCTCACAGCTTCACAGAGACCGAGGGGAACAGACCATCTGTGAGGCTCAGATAAATCATCAGTAGTCCCTCTCCAAGGCTTAGTGCTGCTGAGCTTATCAGCACACCCAACTCAGTCTAATTCACTGGATGTATGAAAGTAGTGCAGGGCAGACTTTTGATAGGTCCTGGTGCCAAACATTGATATTGCCATGATGCAAATATTGTACATGGATTTTCCGTAATTCAAAGTAATGTGGAGAAAACCTTTATTGGACTGAATATCAGTCTTATTTTGATATTCATGTAATGTTCATGTAATTTGATGAAGAATACATCTGGGAAGATTTACTATTGGCACTTATTGTGGATGTTGATGCTTCTGCAATTTCCTTCCACAGACACATGCATGACTTCTCCTCCGCCTGAGTTTCTTTTGAATAAGAATTAGACAGGTTGAATGAAATGATGATATCTCAAAATATACTCCTTCAGTAGGCCCCAGCTGACAACAAATGATAGCCGCCCCCCCCCCCCCCCCACGATGGAATTTCAATGGACTCATTATTTGCGCTTTTCTTTGTCCCTGCTTATTCTTTATTCAAAATGTATCTTTTGGATGCCTGACAGGATACTTAAAGTAGTGGCAGATCTATTCACAAGGGCTTTAATATTTCTCTTTCATTTGCAGTTGGCAAATCCAGTTCAGAGGGTTGTAAATGGAATAATGGTGTTGTAATGGGGCTTACACATTGTACTGACACTGGCTCCGGATCACTGCTCAACATGGAGAGGTGTGATCTATTGAGTAGCTTATCATAAATGGTACATACAAGGCACTTTTACTGGTAAAAAGCACACAAAAGCCTCATCTAACATATATGCATTAACAACTCTGAGATGCATGTGGAAGATTATAAAGCGTAATGATTTAATGACACTTGGAAGAGAATGATTATCCAAGACGTAAATACATTTTTACTTGTTACACTGTGAATATGGCTGCGACTGATGTGTGTTTTCCTGTTTTCAGCAAAGGGATTAATCAGAGTATACATAACCTCTCAATACTATCACAACTATGAAGGGAAACAAACAAACTCATGCTTTCAAACTTAAAAGAGCAGATAGAGCTCTTACCAGCTAGGTTTCCCTACTGACTGACACCTACACTTGCGCATTCACAGTGCAAAAACACTGAACATATTGTTTCACAGATATACTGTAGATACGACTGAGAGGACACACAGGGCAAAATGCTACCCAGTATATCAGATAAAGAACACCAAGCCATGTATTCCAGCAGGCACCATCTGTCGTTAGGTTGTTTGCGGAGCTGTAGAGGAACATGCATAATTCTGACAGGTGCCATTCCCTGTCCCACTGCTGCAGAGGTGCCCATCAGCAAACACAGAAGGAGCACACAGGACAGCTGGTGTGGGATGAACAACAAGCCCCACAGAACAGACCAGTCTTGCCTATCCCACAGTCTCGGCCTCTACCTCATCCTCAGCATCAGCCTCATCCTCAATCTTACCCTCAGCATGATCCTCACTCTCAAACTCAACCTTAATTTTGATCTCAATCTCAGTCTCAACCTTAGACTCAGTCTCAGTCCCCACCTTATCCTGATCTTCAGCATCAGCCTTAATCTCAGCCTTTAATCTCAGCCCTTCACAGCTCCACACACATATTACACCAACACCTCAGACCCTCAGGTAACCACTGTAGCATTCAATACATGGCCGGGTAGACATCCCTGTGATGTCACATTAAAGGGGCCGGGGCCACAGAGGATAAGCTATACAGAGGGGCGGTCAAAAGTGGGGCACACAACAAGGGGGTAAAATCATCTTATTCAGATGAAAATCAGATTTTCTCTGTTGTAAGGGCTGCTGTAGGTATCTCTACACAATGAGGCGCCACACATGCGCACGCGCGTGCGTGCACACACACACACACACACACACACACACACAACAATGGCTGTTGTGATCCATTAGGGAAATGATGAGAGGAATGTCTGGCAGAGGGGAAGACTGAAGATCTCAATGCAAATTCTCTGCCTCCTGACAGAATGAAAACACTATTCTTTAGGGAAAAGCGTGTGGCGGCTTAACTGAGGCGAAAGAGGAAGAGTGGTAAACAAGGATTAAATGATGCCGCGTTGCCGAGGAGGCTGCCGACGTGACATTTCCGCTTGGCGAGATTAATAATGAAGGAGATTACAGGCACCTTGACAGGGACACACAAATGAGACAAAATCCTGGAAGATTATTAGAAGACCAACAGCTGACGTCAAATAACGAAGAAGGCCAGACAGCTGTTGTGAAATTAATATTTCATGGCCACCCATCAAAGAATGCAAGGATAGAATCTTTCTTTCATACCATGCTTGATATAGACAAAACTGTATTGTGTTTGGTAGGCATGTGCCAGGCTCCATTTCACCATATAATGAGCAATACTGTGACAACCCCCCACAGCGAGGGGGAAAACATAACTATTGATGCAGGATTCAATGACCTATATTATTTCTGTATTGAAATACATTATTCTGTATATCAAACTAGCTCTGAACCAGGTTTGCCACAGAGGACTCATACCGTACATTAGTTTCATTCACCAGACAGGCAAGACAGTAGCTAACATCTGAGAAGCCAGGAGGGTGGAAGATGTGGTACAGTAATTGGCGACTGAAAATGACTCTTCACTC
Source organism: Argentina silus (assembly GCF_951799395.1). NCBI lineage: Eukaryota > Metazoa > Chordata > Actinopteri > Argentiniformes > Argentinidae > Argentina > Argentina silus. The sequence continues at coordinate 20,770,314 of NC_139657.1, read as the reverse complement.
TAGTCAATGCATACAGGATGGCTGATGAGGAGACTTTGGAATGTTAATGATATGCTTTAGAATGATATGCTTGATTGGACCGCAAAATACAGGTGGGGCCAATTGAGCATAATGAGACATGGATCTACCCATGCCTGACGTTTCAAACCCATTCAATTGTTGCCTTTCATTATCTACAGTTGTGGTAGGTTAAAACTAACGGCCCCCCTAAGTTAAACCAGGTAAACCGTACTCCAGAGAAAAGCAAAAAGCAACAACAGGGTCCTTAATGTTATGACAACCGCTGTAGATTTAGGCTGACAGTGACGTATGATCAAACAGATATGGATTGACAGGTGAATATCATTTGCAAGTCTGCCCTCCTTGTTTGGCTCCAAATGGGTTTTGATTTGAGTGACATGACAGCAGTCTGTGTCTGCCACTCCTCCAAAACAAGCAGGGGAGCCGCTGAAAGTGTCTTATAGCCTCAGGTACCTGACCCGCTGTAATCTCTCTGTCAACGCAGCCAAACTTCCCATGCATGTGTTTAAGGAAACCCCCCAAAAGGCGCACCACGGAGCACATTAACATGTTTGTTTTCCCCTCCCTCAGGGGAGTGGGGCATACCCATATCCTAACCGCCAGAACAGTCACCGCTGAAAAATAAACGCTTTGCGGCTGTGTGGTAATTTCATGTGACAGCCAGCTGAAATTAAAGCCATTCCTGAACACAGCGCATCTTGTGGGGTTGAAGGAGTACGAGGCCACATGCAATGGTTGCTGACGGGTTGTGATGCATGGTCGTGTCACATGGCGTCTCAGTGTTGCGGAAGGTCACCATCTACGCTGGGGGTGTATATCACCTCACATGTTCACGTTGTCACACCGGGAAATAGGATTCATTACTTTTTATTTTCCACATGCATTTCATTAGCCCACTCTGAACCCCATGCTGTGCCAAGGCAGCAATACAGCAGGAATGGAATGGTGTTGAGGGTTTGAAGCATTATTACACCATACAGGGAGCATCAATGTTTAATAGAAAGTGTCTGATATGATATGAGCTTTTCATTAGATTTTCACTCCACTACAATCACCCCTGTTGTCTCCATTGACTCCAAAAATGGGAATACCAGGGCTTCCTGACCTTTGATCAAGATAATCATGATGATTGCATTCAACAAAGTAATCTCTTTTACATTTATTTTCCAAGCATCTTCAAATATCATAGCTTGTCTGGTCATAACCCACATGAGAATCCTGAGAATATCAAATTGTGAATTGATGGATGGATTGAAAATGACAAATATATATTTTTTCAAAGACATACTGTGTATGTGGAAATCAAGTATTGCTTGTATATGCTTGAATTCCATTGGAGGGACTCAATAACCTCATGTAAGCCCCTGCTCCATAGATCTTATCAGACCTGTTTATCATTATATCCATCTTATTACATCCGTTCCCCTAGGACAGTTCCTGAGGTGTTTACCTATTTACATACATTCATATTCCCTATTTTGTCATAACCTGGATTGGATTCCACTGATCTCTTATCAATCTGTCACACCAAGTCCATGTCCACCATCTATTTTTGACAGTTTACAAATTTGGCTTGCTAAAATTTGCTATCAAACTGCCACACACAGACTGAGAAATGTGGGCCTGTATGGAAGTTTATGGAATGAGTACTGAGGCTTGAGACTGAGTGTAAAGTGAACTTTGCCACACAGGGACATCTATAATAAGATCAAACCGCAATGAGAGGTTTGTTTACAACTTACCAAGATTGGTGCTTCTATCAACAATGAAATAACTATGCTCTCCAGCAACATAAGTCTCACCAAAGCTTGTTATGGAAGAATTCCTTGAGGTTCACTGTTGGCACAGATATTGATAGCACATCACCATGTCTGAAACATTTCCTCAAGGTGGTCTCTACCTGTGTGAAGATCAGAGAGGCTTGCCAAAAAAGTAACCTCCAACAAAACTGTCATATTTAATGGGAAAACAAAATGGCTGGAGATTTGATCAAGGTCTCGCTGACAGAACAAGTTGAATAAAAAGCCCAGAGGAGTTAAGGCGGAGAGTAGGAGCAAATTGACTTCCATTAAAGGGGTCAGGGAGAGAGGGCAAGCGGAGGAGCTCAGAACACTCTGACATTAACATGCTGAGAATGATTAAAGGCTCCCAGGAGAAAGAGAGAAAACAGACCACCAGCTCATATGCATCTCCATAATCAGCCCTCCACACAGGTGGTTATGTATTGAAACCATGAATACACCCGCATTAAATGTGTTTGCCCTAATTTTTCAGACAAAATCTGGGAGAATGGATACATTTTATCAGAACTAAAATCTGACAAACTGCAAAAATTATGTTTTGTACTGGGAATGTGGTTAACAGTACTGTGTTGAGAAAACAACAAGCAATTCCTTCTGTCAAAAGTAGGCCTACCCACAGTACACCTACAGTAAATAGCCAGTGTCAAAGTTTGGGATGGTACAGTACACCCGCTTGTCTGCAAATATTAATGGAGTTATATCTCTCTTAGAGTAGAGCATTATTAGGTCTACTGTGGAGGGGAAACTCCATAGAGCTGGGTGGGGGGATCTGTAATGACTTGTACTTAGGCAGAGGACTCAAATGCACAACTCGGGAGACAAAAACTTAAATCCAATAGAATAGTCTTTACTTTCAAAAAGGCTCGGTACACAGGCAGGCAGTCAATGGGTAGGCAGATAATCCAGGAAGGGGGTAGGCAAAGCAGGATTTGGTACACTGGTAGGCAGTTCAAAAAGGCAGTCAGATAATCCAAAAAGGGGTAGGCAAAAGGCAAAGTCAGAAACACACTTGGAGATCAAAAAACAGGAATATTTAACACTAGGAAATGCTGGGACGTATGACACGAAGGTACAAAGACGAACTGGCACAGAGACAGGAGAACACAGACTAAATACACAGGGAAGGATGATGAGGAACAGGTAAAGCCAATCAGGGCGGGGTAGACAATCACACAGGCGGGAAACACAGAAGGGCAGGTGGTAAAGAGTCTGAAATGTGAGAAAAACTAAATAAAACAGGAAACAATAAATGAATAACATGAAACAAAGACAAACATCAACTAAGGAACAGGGTGAGACATTACAGGATCAATCCATAACAAAATTATATTTCTTAGAGGCATATCTCCCATATCTGCCATATCTCCCATATCTGCAGATGGGTGTGGACGCCCACCTGGTATCCTGGATCACTGACTACCTGACAGGGCGGCCACAGTTTGTCAGACTGAAGGACTGCCTCTCGGACACTGTGGTATGCAACACCGGAGCACCACAGGGAACTGTGCTCTCTCCTGTCCTGTTCACCCTGTACACGTCTGACTTCTGCTACAACAAAGAGTCATGCCACATGCAGAAGTTTTCGGACGATACGGCAATTGTGGGGTGTATCAGAGATGGGCAGGAGGGGGAGTACAGGAGCCTGGTGGAGGACTTTGTGCAATGGTGCAAACTCAACCACCTACAACTCAACACTACAAAGACCAAGGAGATGGTGGTGGATTTCCGTAGGTCTAAGCCCGCTCTGCTACCAGTCTCCATTGAGGGAGTCAATGTGGAGATGGTCAGCACATACAAGTATCTGGGGGTCCACCTGGACAATAAACTGGACTGGTCAGCCAACACTGATGCGATTTATAAGAAGGGACAGAGCCGGCTGTACTTCCTGAGGAGGCTGCGGTCCTTCAATGTCTGCAGCAAACTCCTAGGGATGTTTTACCAGTCTGTGGTCGCCAGCGTTCTCTTCTATGCAGTGGTGTGCTGGGGAGGAAGCACTAAGAAGAGGGATGCCGGGCGACTGGACAGGCTGGTAAGGAAAGCTGGCTCTGTTGTGGGAGCTGAACTGGAGAGCATGACTTCAGTATTGGAAAAAAGAACTCTGAGCAAACTGCTCACCATCATGGACAATGAAGGTCACCCACTGTACCACACCATCATCCAGCAGAAGAGCTTGATCAGCTGGAGGCTACGAGCACTGACAAGCAAAACTGACAGACTGACTAAATCATTTGTCCCCAGAGCCATACAACTCTACAATAGGTCAATCAAGGGCAAAGAGATGGACTTCTCTGCATAACCTCCACCCTCTGTATCATATCACTATCATGTATCATGTCACTGTTTCACCTCATTATTGTCTACAATGTTTACTAGCTATGCTAGGTCTCATACACAGCCCCTACCTCCCTCCACCAGCCTGGACTAAATGCACTTTAAAATAGTCCATATTTATGCAGCCCGTATTTAGTATTTAGTTTTTAGTATTTAATGCTATAATTGCACTGTCTGCCTTACCTTTTTGCACCTCACCTAACTGCAAAGACATTTACAACTGCACCTCGCCTGTACAAAATGCTGCTAATGTTGTATGTTGTATGTGTATGTTATGTGTGATACCCCTATGTCTGTATGCTACTTGGAACCTGAATTTCCCCCTGGGATAAATAAAGTTTCTATCTATCTATCTATCTATCTATCTATCTATCTCATGAGGTAACACAGGGAACTGCTCTTCAAGTAGATATCCCCAGACATGAACACCAGATTTGACCTACAGTACAGTATAGATCCATTGGACTGGAGGCTATGCTGAACACAGTTTAATGAGTATAGTACCGTTACAGTTCCTGGTATCTGTCAGTTTATTTCTCTCTAGTCATCCCAATGACATCTACCGTTACTAATCAACAGGATTAGAAGAAAAGGGATTAACTGACATCAACAGATCGTTTTCAAGGAAACTGTCCATGACGATTCTCTCGGCACAATCTTGCCATGGACTAACAGGAAAAGAAAGGTTGTGCCAACTAAAAGATAATGGTGATACTATCAACATAAACCAATATGACATCATCAATACCCTATCGATGTATGCTGTCTATAGCCTTTTAGATAAGGGTATAGTCAAATATCTTTGTTTGCCAAGCCAATATAGTTTGACAGCAAATCTCAAATAAGCAGTTTTTCTTTGACAAACAAGTTCATACAGAGAGATCAAAAGGGAATCTTTAATGACACCTTTCATATTCTCTTTTTAACATTTTAGCAATATACACTATGAAAGTCCATACGTCACTAACCTCATCCCCAGGCTATTGCGCACAGCGCATATAAGCCTGGAATAACAACGACTAAAACCTGGCCTTCGTGGGAGTGAATTTACTGAGTATTTGTTATTTGTTATTATTTTATTATTTGTAAGTATTTAAATATTTATTATTATTTGATTTTAGCAAATCACAAGGCTGCAAGTCGTAGCTCCCAATCAGAAACGTGTGGTGTGCAAGCACTGGGGGAAGTGCTGTGAGAGATGATTGATGGTTAGTAAAGCCAATGGTTATGCTCTACTGTCTTTCTATTGGCTTAATGAAGGCCAAGTGGAAACATTATGTTATGTATGTCTCACATTAATATGGTTTTCCTGTAACGCCAAAAGAGTTTATTATTGTTTTTGATGCAATTCCTAGTAGTGAAGTTGCTACTTCAATATTCAATCAAAGGGAAATAGTTTTTTATTCATACCAGCAAATTTTCACACCAGAGACCAAACTTCCATGTATATATGAGATATTTGTAACAACATATTGAAATGCTGAAATATTCTAAGAATTGTAAAACAATTAAAACTTATAATATTATACTTGTAACACATTTTCCCTAATTGATCTGTATTGTAATTCCCGAGCACCCTTGTAAGCTTCTGTCCTATATTGTCATGTTATTGTATTGTACATTATTTTTGATTAATAAAAAAATAAAATTAGCACGAGCAGCCAATCTCCATAGTTCTTGAAAAAATTCAATGTCACATTAATGCTGCCTGGTTACTAGCCCTGATTTGTTAGACACTGTGTTCTCTGAAGTGATCTCTTATGTGACAGCTATTGAATACTACTGTACTAAAGCTCAGCTTGAAGCCACAGCAAATCTTTCTTCTTGACATCGTTTTTAGGTGGCGTTATTATGAGGTGGTAATAATAGGGGGGAAATCTGGCTTGCTCTTTGACATCTGAAGTTCCTCGCGAAGAGGATTAGTATGTTTTAGAAAGATGTGTTGTCTAGAGTGTTTGTCTTTATCAATTTTGTCTCCATCAATTTTCATCCGTCACTTATATATATTTCATACAAATGTATACATTCAACACTGTCACTACACTCTAGGTGCATGTTGTCTGAATTATACTGCCTCAGCCATACTGTAAATACACAGTCTGCTTGTCCTGTCGACTGTGACCTACCCTCTACTCACCTATGACGCCATGCTAAAGCCCAGCTAATCCTTCAAACACACAAACACAGACATCTGACCTTTCCAGATGTTTCCCATCTTTTCTACCATCTCTCTCCATATTAGATTGATGTTCTGATAATGCACACCCAAATTAAATCACTTGCACTTAGGCTAATGACAAAATTCGGTCCTTTTGTGTTACAGGCCTGTCTGCTTGGATTGTGAATAATGTTGCCTCATAAGCAGTTTTATATGGTCTTCCTCATGGGATGCTCATAACTTTACATACTTATACGAGATTTCTTTGTTCTTTCTATGTCTATGTCCTCAGGTAGAGAGGGAGCAGAGGGCATACCTGAGGAACATGCAAGCTTAAGGGTATCATAGATAATTATCTGCTGTAAAATAAACAGCACCACTCAAAATTGCTAGGGTGATTAAAAAAACGTTGATTTGAGAGTATATTTACATATTGCATTCACAAAATACAATTTATTTGCATTTTTGTGGACACGCACCTAGCTGCAAGATCTAAATCCCGACAACGACATTCTTTATGCAAAAACAACAGAAAATATATTCACTCACGGCGGCAACACATGCAGCATAGCAACAGTCGGCTGATCAAGCTTAGCAGTATGACTTATGTCTCCTTAACCTACTTTACAAACAAATAAACACAATTACCGGCAAAGTCACATCTTCGCATCTGTGTTGATGAATACCTTCTGACAATTACAGCAATCCACAGGAGACAGGAATTTTACCACTCTTGAACCACCAGGCCGTGCAATATGGATGTTTCCATAGAAATGAGGATGATTGTGATGACAGTGATGTATAGGCTGTGTGCAGATGTAAGCACATAGTTAGCTTTGCGATGCAGGCTAGTCTACTCTCAGGGAGCTTCTCACTGCTCTACTTTTTCGATCTACACCATTAGTGAGGTGGCAGGCAAATATATGAAGTTACTGTATATTGTGTGCTCTCAACAACCTACATACAATGTATATATAACCCAAGTATATTTGGCTGTTACTATTTTACCTTCTCTGAGCTATGCCAAAGGATCCCTCATTGGACTTATTTATTTATTTCAAGTTCCCTACACGCTACATTTATTTGACAGAAGCAGCAGTAATCCTCATTCATATCCAGTCAGGTCAGTACTTCACCAAACCAGGCTTTTATCCTATGTTTAGTAACCACTCCTCTCTGATTCTCTATCCATCACAAAGCTCAGCCATCTTAATGGTCTACAAAGCACTGTGAAACCAAGGGCCATGAATCATAAACTTGCATACTTCTGTAACCTAATAAAGAATCATAAAGTTTGTACTGTGAGGTAAAGTGAGGCACTGTGAGGTAAAGTGAGGCACTGTGCGGTGCATTGGACTGGATCATCCCTCTTTATATTCTGTGCCTCATTCTGTTGTTCAACCATCATCCCTTCAAGTACAGTTCACCTTGCTCTGCTTACTTCAAAGAGAGCTTGGGATAAAAGGTAACTGTTAGGAGCTCATCATGGCAAAATTCTGCTTTGTATTAATTACTTGAATGAGAGAGACTGATATTACAAGTGGATTTGATATGAGTGTCACACTAATAAAAGGTGCCATCTTGGTGTCAAGATACGACCATCATCTTGTACCCTTGTTCCCTGAAGCCACATCTCTTGACATTGCCGTTATCATCACACAAATTATTTTCTCTTGAAAGGCTAAACCTTTCACTAAACCTCCAGGCTGCAAGTTGACAACAATTATTTGAGCCTAATTCTCATTACCGTGAGAGTTTCATCAGTAATATTACCAAACAACTGATGTGTTTTACAGTTCATTTGTCTCTAAAGCAGAGAAGAGGCAACTTTAACATAAACAAATTAGCTGTTATATTGATTCTACCCTTTTTCAGTAATGTGATCTAAAAGAAATAAACTAAAATACAGTGAAGAACATTGGGTGAACTTCTTAGTCATTGCTAAGCAGTCAGCAGGTCACCATGGCCCATACACAGTCAGAAGGTCACCATGGCCCATACACAGTCAGCAGGTCACCATGGCCCATACACAGTCAGCAGGTCACCATGGCCCATACACAGTCAGAAGGTCACCATGGCCCATACACAGTCAGCAGGTCACCATGGCCCATACACAGTCAGTCTGTCTAGCCTGGGGCAGCGATGGAGCACCAAAGAGCTGAGCTTTCAAAACTCAGGACACCTGGCTAGAATCTCATTACTCTCAGCCCAGGTGGGCCATCAACCCAGAATACACCTTAACAAACAGGATCTCTATTGTCTCCACTGTCCCCTACAACACCACAACATACCAAAGCTATTAAAAACATGCAACATTGCACTCTACCCTTGGAAGATTTCATTAGGAAGCGTGCAGAGAGCCAATTATGACTATGCAAGTCCAGATCCAGTGTGACATCTCCCCTTGACAGGGGTATAATGTAACTCATAAGGGAAGCTGAAACAATTAAGGATGAACTCGCTATGACTAATGAAATGGCACGCAATTCAACAATGTAAGCGTTGCCGTGTTACTGCCATGTGATATAATGAGGAAGAGATTGGGGAATCAATGTTTACATTGTGTAATAAATGTACGACAGACCTTATACACTAGGTGTCAGACATAATTTATTAATTTCAGTGTTCAGTGAGGCAAACACAGGCAGAATGAGATTACTAATTCCTATTGGACACAGACTCTAACCCACAGCCCATGAATACCAACTTTTCAAGAAAAGCAGAGAGGCCAAAAAACTCAATTTGTATAAAACAAAAAACTCACTCGGCTACACCTTTGTCAATCAATCCCACCGGTGGATTATACTGTAGTATAAATTCAGACGGTTCCATCAAACTGCAGACCCAAGATTTGCAGATATGTTTTCCATTCTCATCACTAATGAAAAGGGTACAATGCATCTTGTTGAATCAGAATTTTCAGATTTTTTTGGTTAACATTAATGTGTTCCTCTTTTAATGTTTTTATTATTTTCTGTATATTGAACAAAATATATTCCAGCAAAAGTTATGTTTCTTGAAGTTGTGTGTATGTATGTGGAAAAAGGTCTCAATAAAGACATCTAGCTACCCTGCATAAGTAATGGGATGGTGAAGCATGTTTTCTTCTTCTTACTTATTCTTCTTGGCTCTACAGTTTGTATTTTAAATCAAACAAGTACTATGTGGTTAAAGTTTGCTGAAGCAAGCCCACTAATAAGAATAAGAAGAATATGTATGAGCAATAACAATAGTTGGACTTGCTGAAGCAAGCCCACACATTTTAACAAGTTAGTAAGTTCTAGTGGCAGCTATACATGCCCAAACACCCCCTAGACCATGTTTCACAGATGAGGTGGTATAACTTTCCTCTTACAATCACTCTGGTACATGATAATATAAATCATAACTGTCCACAAGACCTTTTTCTAGACCGCTGCAGGCTTTTTAGGTACTTTTTAGCAAACTTTAACCTGACCATTCTTTTTGAGGATAACTGGTGGTTTGCACCTAACCAGTGAAGTGTCTGTAGTTTGGCTGGTGACGTATTCTGCAGATGGTAGTCTCTGACACTTTCACGCCTAACTCCTGGAGAATGTTCCTGATCTGTGGGATAGTTGTTTTGCGGTCTTTCTTACTTATGGTGAGCATTGTTCGGTCATCCACTGTGGAAGTCTTCCTTGGCCTACCAGCCTGTTCGCGATTGCTGAGCTCACGAGTGCTTTTTTCTCTTTTTAATGATGCTCCAAACTGTTGATTTCGGCAAGCCTAAGGTTTTGGCTATGTTTCTGAGAGTTTCTATCTGATAGTTTCAGATTTTACAGCCTAATCATTTCTTGACTTTCATTGACCTCTTTGGTCCTCATGTTGACAGACACCAACTGCAAACTCCAAAGGCAAACGCAAAGCCTAGAATCAATATTAGACATTGACAGCTCTCTTATGCTTGCACAAATGATGCGACTGAACATGTGACAAATTGTCCCATTACTTTTGGGTACCATAATATAGGGGGACTATGCATAACAAGTGTTGACATTTCTTCATGGTGAAACCAATATGTACACAAATACCATCAAATAAGAGCGGAGCATCTCTACTTTAACCTCATAGTAATTAGATTTAAAATCCAAACTTTTGGAGTGTAGAGTCAAAAGAAGAAAAAATGCTTCACTGTTCCATTACTTACGCAGGTCATACATGCACACTGGCATTAAAAACTGAACATTGAGGGCTACATTAAATCTTTTTAGAAAGCATTCTAAGGTAACTAGGTATTCTAATTAAAATCCAGATTAATAATACATGAGTGAGAGTTTTTACACTGCACTCTGAATGGAGGTTCACACAATTTATGAATAATGAATTGTAATTAGCGCTCTAATTAGGCCCTGAAATATTCACAGGTTTTTGCTTAATTGGACTCTTAACACATTTGGTTGGGGTGAAAATCAAACAACAAATGACACATGAAGCAGCAGGAACCAAAACAAAAATGAATGGATTACAAAAGTCATTAAAGCACCCTGCCAATAATGACTCATAAACAACACTAGCACACTGATTTTGAACACGTGCATCTTAAAACCAAAAACTAGTATGAGGCTCCAGGCTGGGATGAAAGACCACCGTACCACAAACAGATTGAACCAATAGAGACAACGTTTTTTCAACTTCCTTAAAGACCTCCACACAATACTAGTAGCTTTCTACTTATCCTGAACAGGTCTTGTCACATCAGTCATGAGCAGAAACAACCCAGTCAGCAGACAATTGTGTGCCAGATCTGGTCTTGTGGTGGCACATATAGCTCAGTGCCGTAAGTGCAAGAAGTACACTACATGGCCGAAAGTATGTGGACCCCCGAACATCACACCCATATGTGCTTGTTGAACATCTCATTCCAAAACCATGGCCATTAATATGGAGTTGGTCTCCCTTTGCTTCTGTATCAGCCTCCACTCTTCTGAGAAGACTTTCCACTAGATTTTGGAACATGGCTGCGAGGATTCGCTCCCATACAGCCACAAGAGCATTAGTGAGGTCGGGCAGTGATATTGGGTGAGAAGGCCTGGCTCACAGTCAGCGTTCCAATTCATCCCAAAGGTGTTCGATGGGGTTGAGGTCAAGGCTCTGTGCAGGCCAGTACTTCCACACCACACTCGGCAAAACATGTCATTGTGGACCTCGCTTTGTGCACGGGGGCATTGTCATGCTGAAACAGGAAAGGGCCTTCCCCAAACTGTTGCCACAAAGTTGGAAGCATACAATTCTCTAGAATGTCATTATATGCTGTAGCATTAAGATTTCTCTTCACTGGATGTAAGGGGCCTAGCACAAACCATGAAAAACAGCCTCAGACCATTATTCCTCCTCCACCAAACTTTACAGTTGGCACTATGCATTCAGGCAGGTAGCATTCTCCTGGCATTCGCCAAATCCAGATTCATCCGTCAGACTGCCAGATAGTGAAGCGTGATTCATCACTCCAGAGAACGTGTTTCCACTGCACAAGAGTCCAATGGCGTTGAGCCGACACTTGGCATTGCACATGGTGATATTAAGCTTGTGTGCGGCTGCTCAGCCATGGAAACCCATTTCATAAACCTCCTGATTTGGAACTCGGTAGTGAGTGCTGCAACCGAGGACAGGCGATTTTTATGCGTTTCAGCACTCGGCGGTCCCATTCTGTGAGCTTGTGTGGCCTACCGCTTCATAACTGAGCTGTTGTTGCTCCTAGACATTTCCACTTCACAATAACAGCACTTACAGCACCTTCCTTTCGTTACTGGGCCACATTTGGTCGAAATGTGGGGGACCAGTAGTGGGTGACAGTTGGAACTTTGCTTATGGGCCAGCTCTGGTACTGTATGTTGTGTATGGCTCTAATAAGTTCCCATTGTTACTAGGCCAGTGTAGTCTGAATGTGGGGGACCAGTACTGGGTGATAATTGGCAGATTGGCCGTAAGTTACTGCAGTTGCTTGATCACTTTTGGGATTTGCTAAGAAATGGCTAAAAAATGATTGCTTGCCATACTTTGTGCACATTAAAGCGTGGGCCACAACCAGTTCAGATCTTGTCAGTTGGGCTAAGAATTTAGAACTATCAAACCACAAAAACTGGTGTGGGCACACAAAAGTGATGAATCTGAGATTCATAACTGAAAGCTGCTGTTTGTCAGTTTTATGCAGACTTTAGCAGTTTTAGCAGTTTTACTTATCAAAACCAGTCAAGATGAAGTAGATTTCCATAAATGGTCTGTGTTTGGAAATACACAGACCCTTCAGGGAAATCTACTCATCTGATTTTGAAGAGTTTGACTGTAGCACACTGACAGACTCATCAAAACCAAATAAGATGAAACATACAAACCATCTGATGAAATCTAGACTCATCTCAGCTTGTTTTGATGAATCTGTCAGTGTGGCAAGGTTATAAAAAAGGCATAAACTGTAGTTAAAGGTGCAATATGTAACTTATTCTACTTGAAATGACATGACATAATCATGTTGAATCATTACTTATGACACATTGGCAGGCTGTGACACTGTGTGCACCTGCCAAGACCCTGCCCTTCTGCCTAAATTTGCTTTTCCAAAATGTTCTACCACTTGCTGTGGGTGTTTAACCTGCAACTTGCCCATTGGCTACCTACTGCCTGAGCTGCAAGCAATGTATTCTGATGACTTTTACTATTAAATGTCCTGTTTTACATTCCAGCCTTGTCTGAGTTTAGTTTGGGGAATGAGGGGATTTGTTTGTAACTGTGGGTTTAGCGGGAGATGTTTGTACTGTGTATAGCCAGTCATGCAACTGAGTGTGCACCCTCGCCTTCGGTGAAAGACACGGCTTCACAAAGCAGAGCTGGCATGTAGTTTAGTGAGATAATATGGCTTGGGAATGTAGTGTAATGTGTAATGTAATGTAGTGCAGTGTATCCGTGGTTTTCTATCACGGTATGATTGCACAGCTGCTGGTAAAGCACTTGATTCATGTGAAATGTGAGTGTCTCCGCTGGCTGGTTCATTTCCCCATTCATGTTTCCACGAACATTTCCAAACTAAATAACGACTGCATTTCAACCACATAGGTTCTTTCTAGTTTCAAGGTCATGTAACTAAGACATTCACTGGAAAGAAACATGAAAATGATTGACAGATTCATTGTTTCAGTTAGAAGTAGTTTGCACTGAGCATGGGGAGGGAGAAAGAAGGAGACATTATTCTGTATTGTCATTGCAATCCCCACTGCAGTGAAAAAGGGCGCAATCCTGCATATGGTGCCTTTAATCTGACTGTAATGGTTTTTATTAAAGTTTTTGATGCTCTTAAATTAAATAAATACCCAGAACAATACAATCATCACCATGAAATGCCACATCTTGGCCGACATATGGATGTGGCCAAGTCACCACTTGGAATGATGATCCAGAAGTGGGCCAGGTCTGGTTTCCATAACTAAGCCAGGCCTTTGCCACAAATACGCCAAGCTTGGGCCAGGATGTCGATGTGGCCAAGGTACAACTTTGTTCCTTGGGCCAGAAGTGGACTGGCTCTGGTGGCCGTACCTAAGCCCAATCATCACCATGCAAAGGCCGCATCTTGGCCAGCATGTAGAAGTGGCCAGTAACTGTAACTGGCCCAAAAATGGGCCAGTTACAGTTACCACATCTAAGCCTTAAGCAACCAGACATGGCTCATACTGTATCTTTTTTTAAAGTGATAACTGGGCCACATCCACATACCGGCCAAGGTCTGGCCTTTTCATGGCATTGATAATGCTCATAAATGGCATCCAGAGCTGGCCCACTTCTGGCCCAGGAACAAAGTTGTACCTGGGCCACATCTGGATGCCAGTAGTAAACTGATTTGGAGATCAAGGCCATTACTCTGCTGAACATAATTGGGTAGAGTCTAGTTCACTCTGAGCCTTCAAGAGAGTGGCAAAGTTCCAAAAAGACTTTCCAAAGGGATAATAAAACTCTTTAAATAAATACAACATTATACAACATTAGAAATCCTCCATCGATTACTATGAAAGACTATTGTGTACTTGATTAAGACAGTGATTCTGAACAGCTGGCTCAGTGAAATGACTGTAGCCTGTCCACAGCCTCTACACTGCTACATCTGGCACAGATTGCCCTGCATCGTCACATGGTCTGGGGGATCTACGCATCCAAAAATATGGGCCTCTTTGGCAAGATAATGAGAGCGAATTTGTAGTTTTTGCTGTTCAGGGAATCCTAAAGGTTATCAGCAAACATTCATAATAGAGGCATTGTGGCTGTGTGTGAGGAGCAGCAGAGCCAGGAAGATGGGGGGCGGGGGGTGCTGCTGCTGCTGCTATCTGTTTGACATTTCTGTCAGGACTGGTATTTGAACCGCTGGATGGCTCTGACAAATGCCAGTGCTGTCACAGGCTCACTTTTAATTACACCTGACTGGGTCTTCCAGGGGCTCATGGATGAACTTAATTAGCTAGTACAAAGGCTAGCGTTCGCTCAGTGGCCCCTGCCGGTTGGTGTGACCCGCGCAGCTTCTGTGCCGTTTCAATGGCATTTTAATGGTCTCTGTGTATAGACGATGTGAATTAACAAATGAAGAGAGGGTGAAATTGACTTTTGGGTTGGTGTGGGAGGGTACATTTCAGCCACGGCCCTGGATCTTAATGTTTGGTCAATGTGTAAATGTAAATGCTTTAGAATGTGCTCCTGACTGGGGTTGAAATGGCAGACATTCATCACCAGGGAGGACAGTCTTGCTTCATCTCAAAGTCACCCTGAATGGAATGTGCTCTCAGCTATGTAGGCTATGGCTATCATTAAAGTATCTGTGCACTGCTTCCATTTCCCCAAATAAATGTATTCAAATGAAATATCAATATGAGTGATACATTATTATTTTATTTTCTTAAAGTATTTTAAATAGCAGCTTTTGTGTGTACCTATTTTTCCATTGGTCAATGATCCCATGAATCCGGGCATCCAATAGCTAGCTAGCTAATTTAGAGTACCTAGCTAATAACCCTACATCTGAAAGTACCTAGCTAGCTAGCAAGCTACCTTACCTAATAAATATGGCCAGGTCTATTGCAACGAAAATTCGGACGGGATGACCTGGTCTCTTGTTAAATCAGATACAGGTGTGAAAGAGATTATCCTAATTGCAACCAAGATTATCCCCGCTGACTAGAGCATCAGTTAGTATAGGGGGCTAATCTCCTTGTTATAATATTTGCAAGCGTCAACAAGGACATGCAATTGGGAATGCGTACTATCGTGTATAAGTACACTATTTAATTAGGAGACTGTGATGTCATTACAACCACAATGTTACATATTGCACCTTTAAAGGCCATGTGTATGTATTGTAATATAATATATACCCCATAGGAAACCAATGCTTCCTTATTGGTAAACTGCTGGTGCTCTGTCTTGACCAGGGAGACAGTGATATGTACAACATCCCTGTACTAGTGACGAGTGTTGATTAACAGGAGAACATGCATAGTCGAGTTAATGACAGCGGACAGAGAAGTGAGAGTTGAGACACATATGCCCATAGGTAAACGAGACCACTTTCTTCTCTAGACAATAATTTAACTTCAGGGGGGAATAATCATGTATTGTACCAATACTGTATATGGTTGATGGCTCAATAGTCTCTTGAAATTAACTGAAAACCCATAAGCATAAAGCAAGTCTTGAGGCAGTATCCGTGACACTCCAATTTTGACTATAGACTGTTCATATCTAAAGATAATATGGAGGCCTGAGTATAATCCCAGTAGCTCTCTTATGCTTATGACAAGCCCATAGAAATGATTTAGTGGTTGGTACATTTTAATGAACTGAGAGCCATCCACGTGGAAGGTGATTTTAATTGAAATCTCATTCTGTTTAATAGTTAAAAAGTTCATGTGATACAAAAGGAGAGATATATTTCTAGGAAGGAATTTGAGGTGTAAAAGGGTCCTCTGAGCATCAGTTTTTTGTTCTCTTGAAAATAACTTTGTGTTTACAACATCATCCTTTTCAAATCTTTCTTTTTGTACAATTGCACCTTTCCTAACTACTTTCTTCACACCTCCGTTTCACGTCTGTCTTCATTAACCAAGAGAACTCAGGAATTTCAGGATTTTCAGGATTTTCTGCTTATCAGAGCATTATGACTGTGGCTTATATGGTTACCCAATACTTATATTGGGTATATATTGTGTTCCAAGCACTGTGGTGTGTGGTAAAAATAAAAATCAGACTGAGCAGTACATTCAACACATCGCTCCATACATTTCGAAAAAAACAATAATTTATTCTCATTTGTTTTATCAATGATCACAATTACCACACATTTACTTGGCTACAAGTGTGCCAACTACATATTACTTGAAATAAGACCATTGACATTGACTGGAAACAAATACAGGAATTGGTTTGGAAGTTCAAATGTACAATATTTCACTGAAAATTAGGCATCTGAAGTGAGTATGTGCTGTACACTTAACCAGACTGGAATGTATGCAATTATGTGGCAATCTGATTTCACAATTGTGAAATGTACTGCCAAGTTCTGTATCCTGCTCAGTAGCAATCGTCTACTACATGGGTACTGTGTGGTAGTAGTGATGAGAAATAGCATTATCTATAATTGGTAAAACTACTAGACATTGCATTTGAAATGTAAACTTTATTAATTTCTTTAAGTAAAATGAATGCCTTAAACCCATGTTTCTAGTTAACAGTCCTAGAACCAGTGAACTAGACAGTACATAACTCATTTGTGAGACTGGGTTGCTTCAACAAAGTGGATTTACTTGAAACTGTTAAGGCTATGTCGAGTAACATTATACATTTAATACATAATGTATGAAAAGTAAGACATAATGTAAACAGAAATATGCAAAAGCTATGAAAAGAGCTTGTTGGTGCAGGGTGCACTGTATGGTTGGAAGAACTCCCTCTAGTTACTGGTGCATTGAAGCAATGCAAGAATATAGGCTGTAAAATATCACAGTTTGTTATGATTTAGAAACTATAGAGGTCCTTGGATTGAAACCATTAAACAGCTGGGTTAAGGAATCTTAAACTGCACTCAAATAGCTTTGTTCTGAAATCGGTGATACATTCTTGGCAGTTATATTTGTCACAAAAACAAGTTGAGATATACTGGAATTGCAGGTAGCTCTCTGTAGGGGTATAAATATACAATTGTCTTGACCTATATGGGTTTGTAATTGCTGCATAACAGAACAGAATTATGAAAATAACTTGGAACACCATTTACAGGGTGAACTCAGAAAAATAATTGCTCAGTTATTTCATAAAAAAGTTTTTCCGGAGGAGAGTGACATGAAAAATTATGGAAAACAAAAAAAAGAATGCCATGAAACCATTGGTAAATTCTTTACAAAATGCTCTTCGGGTTACAAAGTGTGAAAAATATTCCTATTGTCCTCATAAAAACGCCACATTGAACGAGGCAAGTATATTATACCACATGGGGTAGATTGTGTGTGTGTTTTAGTTTTGTTTATACAGTAGTGACTGATAGGAAGGCGTTGTGGACTTTGGCTCCCTCGGGTGCCTTGGCCCCGTGAGTCATCAGCTCCTGGATGGTCATCCAGTTGTCCAGGATCTTCTTGTTGCGTTTCTTCAGCATCTTCTTGTGGCTTAGCTCGATGATGCTGACCTCCTTGCGTCCTTCGCTGCTGCTCTGGGGGCTCTCCTTCAGGCTCTCCAGCCGGCTACGCTGCATAAACTCCCTCCTCCTCCTCTGCTCCTTGGCCCTCACCAGGTGCTGCTTCCGCTCCTCCTTGCTCCAGTAACGCCCCATCTTCATCTCACTCATGGCGTCGTCGTCTGTGGTCATCCCACCGCTGCGCTCCTCCTTGATCTTGAGGGCGCGCTCACGCAGGATCTTGTCGCGTATGGGTCGCTTGGTGATGTAGCGGGTGCCGTCACTTCGGATCTTCACCTTCCACTCCATCTTGGGCTCGTTAGCAGGTCTTTGGGGCTCCTTGCAGACGCTAAGCAGGCTAAGCTGGCTCTGGGCATACTCCACGGCCGAGCGCTGCTGGACCAGCTGCATGTAGCTCTGATAGTGGCGGGCATGGGCCGGGATGTTGGCCTGCCTGTGCTGGGAGCCGTGGGACGGGGACAGGTAGGGGATCTGGGAGGCCCGGAGAGTCTTCTCCTTGCCACTCTTCTCATCGTCAGCCAGGGCCATCTGGTCCGACTCTGAGGGGTTGCTGTGGTCGGGGCTGCTACCCTTGCCTGGGATGAGGGCCCTGCGTGTGGGGCTGGGGCTGAGAGAGTGGCTTATGGCCAGGCTGCTACGGAGGTTCCTCTGGTTGGTGATGCTGACCATCCTTCTCTGGAGTGAATGCTCCGGGGAGCGGTCCATGGCCAGTGGTGTGCTACGTGAGCTCTCCGCTGTGTTGTAGGCGCTGGAACTGTCCTTGTCCGACTTCTCTGGACGCTCGTTGATGTCAGACAGCTTGCCCCTGAGTGTGTCACCACCACGGCGGAGGCTTTGGTCCTTAGTGGGCATGGGGTGGCCAGGGGTCGTCGGTGCTTGGCCCTTGCGGAGCTTGTGGGCCTGCATGATGTTCTGGCACTCCAGCTCAATGCTGCGCAGCTCTTCGTTGAGCATGCGGAGCTCACGCTGCACGCCCGCTGGCTCTCCCAGGCTGCACTCGATGGTGCTGCGTCGACTGTAGAACAAGTCGTACTCCCCACTGTTACGGATCTGACATTTCAGCTCCAGGAGCTGCTGGAATCGGTCACCCTCCGCTTCCTGCTCCTCTTCCTCCTCCTCTTCTTCCACCAGATGAGCAGGACAGTCAGGGTGTGTGTTCCCCATGTGTTGTGTGTCTAGATCGGCATCTCGTCTGTCTCTCAGGCACTGGGACAGTCTCCTCTGGATGTGGGCCAGGATCTCATGTTCGGAGCCCTCGTCTCCATTCCTAAATCCCACCCCACTGTCCTTGTCCTGAGTTAGAGTGGAACAGGTGGCAGTTTCTGTGTTCAGCTTGTCCTCTTCTCTGCTGGGCTGAAATTGAAAGAAATATAATCAGTATTGAAATTAATCAAAATATCACAGATTAAGGCAATAGCCAAAAAGCATTCTGGTGCAACGTCATACTTTACTGCCTGGCTGTCTCTAGTCTAAAATATGACGTTGTATACGAGAATACGAGAATTGTGAACAAAAAGTGAATGATATTCATAACTAGATGATAGTTTCTAAAGTGCACCACTATGTGGGTGCTTGGGATTCTTTCTTGGGATTTGCTCCATTCTTGTGCTTTATATTACAACTCTGCTACTTTGGGAATTGTTCCCTCTTCACCATGCTTTGTAGTCTTTGAACTCCAGTATCTAAGGATTTTATAGTATGCTAATCTCTTGACAAAACACTACATTTTAAAATATGATTACCATATTCATATTTCATATTCATACTTTCAAAGGGCATTACACATTTCACAAGGTTTGGAAAGAACCTCAATACATATTTTTGTATAATCAACCACTCCATTGAGAATCACTGTTTATTAGAGAAATACTGTTTCAAATAGTCAGTAATGGCTCAAATAGAGTCAAAGTCATTTCATCATACATCAACATGAGAACATGGTGTACTGAAGCTTATACCTCAGGTACAGTATACATTTTGTATGGAGAAAGTAGAGTGTAAAATCTATGGTCTGTGGTTATGGTTGTGTAGTCCTACCTGGTCCTGCCACTGTTCCTCCTGTTCCTGTAGGGCAGCCAGCTCCATCTCTTCTCTCTGCTGCTCCTCCAGCATCTCCATCTTCAGCTGTTCCAGAAACTCACTGTGCTCATCATCCAACCAGGCCTCCTCCAGCTAGGAGAGAGGGGGAGGGAGGGAGGATTACTGAAGGAATTGTGAAGCCTTTACGCCATCAAGCCAACTATATGAGACGAATCACACATTTCTTATTTTAATATTACAAAGAAATAAGGAGCTATGAGAAATTCAAAGTACACATCCAGACCGGACAGATATAAGTCAATACATTTCAATGAACAGGGGATCTTGACCTTTGACCTTGTTCCTCAAGGTCATTCATCAGTTCTTTGTCTGCTTGTCTCAAACAAAATGGGATCCATATCTGAAGACTTAGATTTACTATGAAATACCTATTTAATTACCAATGGGAAAGTCTATTATTGCTCCTGGCTCGTACCATACTCAGTGACTCGTCCCCCCGCTACTATTCACAATGGCTTTGGGCCTGAACTCACTCCATATTAGCATGCCATTAGTTTTTATGGCTTACCGTTGGAAGTCAATTACACTGCTGAACATTAAAATAGAACATGATGAGGTGTCTCTGTGCAGGCCAACACTGGGGGTGGGGGAATGGGGATGACATGTCATAGCCTGGTAATGTTTACTCTGAGAAATGCACAGCAAGTGGTAGAGCCTTAGGGCTGTCATTTGGGACACATTTTTCTTACTAATCCAAAAGCCCTTAGTGCTGAATATTATTGATGTCCGGAAAAAAAAAAGTCTGTGATTACATGTATGTGTGTTTATAATTGTGTTCATTTCATACTACATCACTGGTGGTGACCTCACCTGTATCTCAGGTCTGGCGACCAGCAGCACAATGTTCCTGCAGTCTTCACTGGAAAGCACAGCTACCGCCTCCTCTCTGTCCTGTACATCCTGACCATTTATCTGCAGACAATAAAAACAAAACACTTACACACACAAGCACATTCACAGGGGTAGAGAGACAAATAAACACCTACAGCAGACCTGGACAACATATGGCCTGCTCATTTAGCACTTTTACCTGGCCCGCCATGACTTCCAGCTGCTAAAATAAATATTATTTCTTCAAACTCACAGAAACAGTGTTTACAACCTTGAATTGTTTATTTTATAAATGTATTGTCCCCTATATAATCACCAATAGGAGATTTGTAAATAAACAGCTCACAGGAGTTAATTTGACACTGGCTTGAGTGGTTTCTTGTTGCTAGGTAGGATATCTGCATCAGAGCGGCATGTGAAATACCTGTAAAGAGACATGGCTAGCAAACTATGTGATGAATTTGTCAAAGAAAAGAAATGTGGACTGAATGCAGGATGTTTGAAGAGTAACAGACTTATTACTTTATGTATAAATATTTCTTTACTGATGTGGCAGGGAAAGCTGTGCGCATGCAGCCAAATACCAGAACTACCAGGAGTTTGTTAGCTGGCTGGCTAGCCCACAGATGCTTACATGAGCCTGAAGGTAGAGCCTGAAGGTCTTGGAGTTGGATACATTCTAGGTCTAATAGTAATCTCATTTGACTTAGCTAGTGAGACTAGTGATAACGCCTAGCTACTAGTGTTTGGCCTGAATATGTAGGCTATGTTTTGTTGTATATCTATTTGGATACACTGCAGGTTTAATTGTGACAATGATTACTTGTAGGCTAAGTGTGTGTCCTGACAAGTATGGTGGCGCAGTGCTGCCAATCACAATTTTTGTTTTGCTGCTGCTGTTTTTATGAGACCATTATCACGTTAATACCAGATCACGTTATAATGTTCTCGTATTAACATGATAATTATCTCATAAAAACAATGAGAGAGAGAGAGAGAAAACACTGTACAAGTGTTTTCATGTAATGTTTTTGGTACATAAGTGTCCACTCTCAGTTGTGTATTTCATCCGAGGCAGGATCGTGCATTGATTATGAACGGGACAGTGGCCATGGGCCGGCGGAAACTGTTGCTGTTCATGAAAGCATCCGGCAACATACATACATCTAGCCACACAATTAACTGGGCCCTGACAGGGGGCGTCCATCTTTTTGTGGACAGAGTAATGGGCCTGTCAGTGGGGGATAATAGTGCCGGGGTGCAGGCCTGCCTCACAAAACCCCCTCCCTGCTCAAATCAGTCACACAACACACGCGCCAACAGACAATTAGAGAGCTGCTCTGCACATTATCTCTCACCAAACACTGCTTACGCTTCCTCACTCTCTCTAATCACTGCATTGTATACGCACCCATCTCTCTCTCTCTCTCTCTCTCTCTCTCTCTCTCTCTCGCTCTGCACTCTACTCTCCACATACTGGAGGCTACTGCTCTCCACCGAACTTATCAATACCTATTCATACAGTACTAAGAATTTCTCTATTATGTTGTTCACTTTATAGAACCTACTCTGGAACATATAGTACACTCTAAAATATTTCCCTCTCCTTTGAGCACACTATTTCTACCTCTTGCCTCAACCTAAAAAAAACATATTCCCTCTCTCCTAAGACCCCTAACTCTATCTATTGCATCCTCCAACATCACCTCTCCCTACAGAACCTGCACCCTAAGATTAGAATGAGAAGCTGTACAGTAATCGCCCATTCAGTCCACTGACTCTGCTGTTAGTGCCTCCAACCTACTAGCAATCTCTCCTCAGGGGGCGATAGGAACCCCCAGGGTCCCCGGCCCAAGGATGTTGCTGAGGGTTAATAACACTCAGAGCCTCTCAGTTCGCCCAGAGGGGGGGAGAGGGGGGAGAGATCTGGAGCATGGTGCATCCCTAAACTAGGGCTCTTAAAAACCACCGGTGCTGACTCGGTAACTAAAACAGCCAGGGGACATATCTTCCCCGCTAACCGTCACAGAGGGGGCGAGTTCCTCGTTTAATGTGCTGCCATTAAAAATGAATGGGCTCTCGTGCTGGGAGACAATGGAAGAGTTGCCAAAATAAAAAGGGTTTTATGTCACGTTTGATGAAAGCCGGGAAAGGAGAGGGGACAGAGAGACAGACTGCTCCTACTGCACCTGTAAAATGCGGTCCCCTTCTCTGATACGACCATCCCTGGCAGCGATACTGTTTGGACCAACCTGTTTGGGGGGGAAAAGATTGTTTGTTTCAGTGCTTGGAACACAAAGCCTACATGTCTCCACAGAGGATAGCCTCAATAACACAAATTCTCTTTTTCAATAAGGAATGGTGATTGGTTGAAGCTGTGCTGCCCGAGGAAAACCTTAGCTGTCAGGATGTGTTATTACAGCTGCCATGGTCAGGTATCAAGTCCACTCTAACTTGCACTCGCAAGCTAAACGAGTGCAACAAACCTGTCAGTGCATGTGCCTGGGGAAAGTATAGTAAAGCATCACAATCAAGGGCCAATTCCTTCTTTATCTTTTGATTTCCCTGTTGGACTAAGCTGTACCCCCCATTCCTCTGATGGAACAGACTTTTGGATACATGCTACGTATGCTACACACCTGTATCCATGCTTTTCCATGCTCCACAGTGACTAATGATACTGAGCGAGGGGGCAGGCCACTCTTTCAACGGCCAATCAATTGCCGTCTGGGGCCATTTGTTTCACTCTATCGAATCAGAGGTGGATCTCTGGAGATGGCTGGGCGCCTGAGTGTTCCATCTTCATGATAGTCCAGTCCTTCACAAAGGCCCACTCATTAAGTTGAGTTTGACACACCTAGTCACAACAACACCATGGCTACCCAGGACCTTTACTCACAGGAGACTGAATACAGTAAGGGGGTGTGCACAAAGCTTGCATAATATGAAACTAGAGAAATCCAGCCATTATAATATACACTCACCGGCCACTTTAGCTAGTACTGGGTTGGACCCCCTTTTGCCTTCAGAACTGCCTTAATTCTTTGTGGCATAGATTCAACAAGGTGCTGGAAACATTCCTCAGAGATTTTGGTCCATATTGACATGATAGCATCATTGCTGCAGATTTGTCGGGTGCACATCCATGATGCGAATCTCCTGTTCCACCACATCCCAAAGGTGCTCTATTGGATTGAGATCTGGTGACTGTGGAGGCCATTGGAGTACAGTGAACTCATTGTCATGTTCAAGAAACCAGTTTGAGATGATGTGAGCTTTGTGACATGGTGCGTTATCCTGCTGGAAGTAGCCATCAGAATATGGGTACACTGTGGTCATAAAGGGATGGACATAGTCAGCAACAATACTCAGGTAGGCTGTGGCGTTTAAACGATGCTCAATTGGTACTAAGGGGCCCAAAGTGTGCCAAGAAAATATCCCCCACACCATTAGATATTTGCGTTAAAGAGCAGTTGAACAGGTGTACCTAATAAAGTGGCCGGTGAGTGTATCTCTATGACTATGACTATGACCCTGATGACAAACACTGTGGTATGCAGGGTACTTTACATTCGTAGCCTACCTATGTGAGATCAGGCTTTACAAAACATAACTTGACTCGAGTGACATTCAGTGAGCTCATCTGAATGCAGCATGGTCATCTTGGCTTTACTTTTTATAGTGAACACTTGAGAAGGCAGCAAGCGATCTGTATTCTGCTCGCGTTCAGCAGCAAATACCTTGCGGGTCTGAGCAGACTTCAAAAGAGAGGGAGAGCAAGTTGGGCAAAGAAGAGGACAGCTTTGTACGTGCCGCCAACAAGTGGGAGAGAAATAAAAAAAACCTTGACTGTGGGCACAAATATTGTATATTTAATATGTCAGTTATAGTTGAAGAACAAGGATTTACATTCAAAGAAAGACCAGGGACACCTATATTCACTGTTTTGTTTGCATGATATTGCTTTGAAAAAAATGATTATGTTGCAGACC
The DNA here is from genome assembly GCF_951799395.1 of Argentina silus. NCBI lineage: Eukaryota > Metazoa > Chordata > Actinopteri > Argentiniformes > Argentinidae > Argentina > Argentina silus. The sequence continues at coordinate 20,745,399 of NC_139657.1, read as the reverse complement.
GACTGACATACTGTATGTAGGCCTATCTTTAGTCAATGTTATCATATTCATGAACAGACTCTCTGATGTTCATTATTTTCATTTCATTTCAATCACTTATGTGGTTCAATCTTAACCCCCCAAAAGAGCAAATTATTTGCTTCTCACACATTAATATTACCGTAAAGTTAACTCTGAATAAGAAGACACATGAATCATCTCAAATGCAAAAACTAAAATGCAAAAACTGCATTCTCCATTTTTTTACCATAGGTATTGTTGTTAACAGTTATTGTAGTCAATTCTGTTACCCTATTTTACATCAAATAAACATGAAACCTCAAAGAACTGATACACACACCAACCAGAATACATTTTTGATGACAATCATTTACATTTAATTCCAACAAGGAGACCCTTTGTAGTTGGGAAGATACAGTATCTTGGTGGAGGTGGGAGGGTATCAAATGAAAGTCTAACACAAGAAATATGTATGACTTGGAGAGACTGTCTTAGTCAAGCCAAGCCTGTTGTTCTAGCCACTGGCTCCCTCACTGTTGTCTGGCTGTTGTCTGGCTGTTGTTCTGGCTGGCTTCCTCACTGTTGTCTGGCTGTTGTTCTGGCTGGCTCCCTCACTGTTGTCTGGCTGTTGTTCCAGCCACAGGCTCCCTGGCTGCTCTCAGCCTCAGTGTTGTTCTCTCACCTCACTGACGTAGATGGCCATGTCCTCCTCCTCGTCAGTCCGATAGCACAGCGTCAGACCTAGCTTCTCCTGGCTGTTGAGTCGACACAGCTCCACCTCCTACAGAACCAGGGCAGAGAACATACTGGTCAACCAACCAGACATGGACAAGAACATTGGTTTTGGTTCAACAGACAATGTGGGAATCAACAGAAAAAATCATGTACATACATTTGATTGGGAAATACAATATATGGCTTTTAGAGGACATACTGTAGCATGAACATACTAGTCACTGTCAAGTAGTACTTGGTTTCTCAAAATACATTGGAATTTGGAAGCATGAAACAATGCTCATATAATGCAGTTGTGCTGCACAAACACCAACACATCTTGTGATTGCTTCTCCAGCCTGGCACAACATATGCTACTTTTTAAGCAGCATAGTGACTTTGGATGGTGAGAGCTTATCTTAGCTTTTGGGTCTGTGTGTTTGATGATGAAAGATGTGGCTTGTTCAGAGGTGCTTTGAAAAATGTCAAAGGACCTCAAGTGGGGTTTTTTGTGAGCAGTTGCCTTATATTAAAATATGATATTGTTTGTAAATAAAACCATAATTACGCTAACATTCAGAATTGTACTCAAGTACTCATCCGTCTCCCTATGGATGTGGCAGACTATTGACTTTCAAATATGTTGCTTCTAAAATTTCCCATGAGCCTCATGTCTGATATGAACTGTATGTATTTTTTTCCTGTATGTATTTTATTTATTCAGCACAAAAAAAACTGCATGTGAGATTAGATAAATTAACTACGGCCACAGCTCAAAATGACATCCTTGGTGTGACAGGAAAGTGGTGCTATATCAGTACTATGATACATATTAAACCAATACAAAGGGACCCATATGCCACACTGTTTTTGATTCCCATTATTTTCAGATGCTTGCACTATGTTAATGTCCAGTGGTTTCCATAACTGCAGGACATTGATAGTGGATGGAAATGACAGCTTCACCTCCACATGGCACAGGTACCGTACTGACAACACAGAGGTGTAGGAAAACAACAAATAGCCCAGCCTCGTGTCCCAATGCTAGAACATGTCAGGGGGGTGTTGAAGGGAATCCAGTGTGAAATGGCCTCTCCTACAAGGCCTTCATTAGAAAGGTAACACATCACAGAGTCCTCTCAGAGGAGGAAGAGAGGAGGCCTGGGGGGTGGAGGGTGGAGGTGGGGTGCACAAGGGGGCTCAGAGGAGTCCAGGAGAGAGAAATAGAGAGATTAATTTCCTCCCTGACATCTGTGGGGTTGGCTGGTTACATGTGTCAGACATGTCAGCGCTTTGGGAGGAAGAGGGAGGGAATCACAGACCAAGGGGGGGAGCAAATATAGCTGCCACAGACAGCCACCTGGTGCCTCTCCGTCCCGACAATATTGTATATGCTGCCCCCTCTCCCCCAGGCTCCCCCATCCACCCTTAAACTCCCCCCTCCTCCCCCACACTGATGGACCATCAAAGAGCCCCCTGGTCCGAGGACCCACTACTGCATTATTGCACTCTAGCATAGAAGCACAGATACTAAAAGAAAGACAGAAGGAGCAGTCTAGGAAACTATATTGTCAGGGCTCTCTCGTCTCATCTCTTTTGACACATTCCCACCTGACAGGACCTCAGATCTTTAATTGACTCTCGGAAACGATGACAACTTCAAATCCCATCACTGATATGAAGGAGGATATGAATGAAAAGCTTTACAGCTGAATAGATGAACAAAGCAAAATGAAATATCAAACCCAGTGATATTATATTATTGCTAATTTATCACTGTCATCATGATCCAAAGATAAGTAGAGTACTAAAAATATTAATGGACCAATGCAATAATCTAGTTATGGAGGTAATAGCGATGATGCACAGTGACAATATATTCATCGAGCACAGCGATCTTAGATCTGAATATGCAATTGAAAGAGTTTTTGCTGTTAGATATCTGCTACTGTACATATATGGAAACCTATGGAAATGTCTTGAAGAGATCTAGCTAAAAACACACTGCACAAATTAACAACTGATACCAAAGGCAAGTGAAGCTGTGAGAAGCTCTAACATCACATTCAGAGGAACCAGCCTCAAGTTACTGTCTAATTAATGACTAGAAGTAGTAGAGCGGTAAAGAAGGAAAACAGATAGCTGTGATTAGAACATGTTGGATGAAACGTCGGTGTGTAGAGTAGGAACATATTTGGTGGCCCTGTTTCCTTTCCCCAGATGTGTTTGCTTGTTCTTGTCTGTCTCCTGGCACGATTCAGAGGCACACACACAAACACAAACACACACATGCACGTGTACAAGCACGCACACACACACACACACACACACACACACCCACACACACACACACACACACACACACACACATGCATGTGTACAAGCACGCACACACACACACACACACACACACACACCCAC